>NW_020653391.1:399477-419200 GCF_003589595.1 Hyposmocoma kahamanoa
GGTGTGTTTACTCGTTAGAGTATTAAATCGACCGATGTGGGCGGACGGCTAATTAGTAAATATATAGCTTTTAGCCTTACGTACTTTTGTTGCAAAAAGTTGTCGAGACATAATTATTATCATAGATATATCAATTTTGTGTGGGATGCGACCTATGTGTATAATGTGACCACATAGGTCATGACCTGTGAAAAGGGACACTATAGATTATGGTCCCATCTTCACAGAGGGACGCAAAAGGTCAAATACGTTGAAAACAGCTCACGCGACAGCGTCTTCTGCAATGGAATACCTAGGTACTTGATAATTCCTCGCTAAGCTTTCAGTCTGCCTCTTTGAAGTCTTTAGTGACGAGAAGGCTGGCAGTTACTTCCTCAAGTAACAAGTTTATCATTGCAACGCCGAAACGTTCCTATACCTCTTACTCTCTCCTCCACTTTAAAACATGGACCAATTTGAAGCAGCAGTCGAGTTCCATGAGAAAGAGTTCATCCAGGGAACTACTGCGACCTAACCTATTTCTGCCGCCAAGCAGTAATGTGAGGGGCAAGGGTGGTGGTGAAATTACAGGCACATGGGACTTGTCAACTTATGTCTCAGGGTGACGGGCGCAGTGGCTGTGCTCCTCAGATCTTTGCGATTGAAAGCTCTGAGTGTCACTGCAAATGTTATGGACAGGCGTGTAGCTTACCACCATGCGCACGACTTGTTCGTCCCGTCACATGATATATAAAAAGAATTAAAAACTATATCGTTCATGTTAAGCTTATGCAGTGTATTATGTCCTACATAACTTGTACACATTATCTATTGTGTATATATGTATTTTTAACCGACTTTAAAAAAGAGGAGGTTCTCAATTCGACTGTATGGTTTTTTTGTATGTATGTTACGCGATAACTGGTATTTGTGAATCGATTTTCATGATTGTTTTTTGTTGGAAAGAGGTTAGGGTCCTATTTCATTTTGAAAATATTCATCCACCTCTAAGGTTCATCATCATCACGCATGAACATTAATTTTAATAAATAGCGACTAAATTTTACTTAAGGAGCAATTATTTTAATGGTTGGTTTTGCTATTCTCCAATTCAAGGCGTTTCTCTCTTTTACTTTGAGTAGTGAGAACCGATTTTTATTATCTCCTGTGTCAAGTCCCGTATACTGGCGAACTAGGGTATATTTCAATAAAACTTAGCAAATAGACGTAATTCCACGTACTTTTGAGGTTGGTTTTTTTTAGTACTCTGTACTGAGGTTATCATAGATAAAATAAGTGCGCATTTAACCTCCATCACACCTGATGGTAAGTAGCGATAAGGTAGACGATGGAGCGTACCTGTGTAACGCATATTGCCTTGCAAATGCAGGTTGCAATAGTCCGTCCGTAGGTGAATCCTGTAGTCCACTTGTGTAAGGTATGTATTAAGTGAACATATTGTTAGCTATAAATATAAAAAATATATAACAAAAATATTTTGTACTTATTTAAAATGCATTACTTATCAACCGACCTTTTATGTACTTGTAATGTGTCACGTTGGAGGTAAACATTGCTCTATTTTTAGGCATTACATACTAGGCCACGAATCAGCTTTTATACTTAGGTACTTAATGAATACGTAAATAAGTTATCGTTCTTGACATTATACCTACATATTTAACTTAATGACAAGTTACTAAAGTAAGTATGGTTTGCAACTAAGTATTTAAATACCACAATCCCGTATGTATAATTTCAAATTGCTTTTCTAAAATATTGATACAAACCAAAATAGTATATTTTTTGTCGTTTTGCACACTCGTATGCTGAATTTTACTGTGAATAAGATACCGAGATTTCCATCGGTTAAAATAATCATGTTACAACATGGGGCCGACATACGTTTGGTAAGTATTATTGCACGCGAGACACGACTCAATTTCTTTTAAATCATCTTCCAGATCAATTAAATGTTTTTAAAATAGGTCATTATCTAGAAAACCATCGACATATGTAATTGTCTAGTAAGTTCTATTACGTTTGTGACTCAATTGTTTTTACTGCAGAAAAAACCGAGCTCAAAAGTCGTAGCATTCGGTGTGTTCGTTACTGGTGGTCTCCTCAACGATAACTGAATAATTTGGATGTGACGACGTGACCTTCTTACATTGTCATCCCGCCTTTTCATCGCCTTTTCTCGGGTTCCTGGCTACTTATTTTTAAATTTTAAATCGTTCTTTAATTGCTTTGCCTCGCCATTCTGATTTTGTTTCCGTCGCTACTGTCTGCTCGATTGCGGGCAGCGAACAGTACCGCTGTAATTTTTAATTGCGTCTAATTTTCGACTCTTCCATAAAACAAAGTCCTATGTGCAGGACTGCTTATTCTCAGGACACTATATTTTGTTCGTTGTTCTTCGCTTTGGATATCAAATCGATTGTTGTTCGACTTTATATTTCCAAAACGAAATAACATATAAAAATTCTGATAAACACCTATAGCTAGGGCTTGGTTTGAATTATGATATTATGTATTTATCCCCTTTTCCCTGTATAATCACGTAGGACTCTGTTCTTCGGATGAGTCGTTTTCGATTCTTTTACCAGTTTTAGTACCAATCTGTAATGCTGTATAGCTCGCCCCTCTCGGGCCTTTTTTCCCCTTTCGATTAAATTACGAATAATTTTTTTGCGGACCGAAGTATCCTATTTTATTGCCGTGAACCTGGTCACGGCTCATCAGGGTTTACAGCCTTTTAATGGAAGTCCTCGTCAAAACGAATAATATGAGTCCAAACACGAGGTATATTGTTGAGGAGTTCTTCTCATGTCTGCCATGTCCATCATCAGATCAGCTCTAGGTCATAATAACATTTTATTTCCATTTGAATTATATCCATGTAGCAAGTTTTATTAAAATTGATTGATAGAATGGGTGAAATTCAATAATCTGAATTCATTCCCTAACTTCACAATCTTAAAGATGGTTAAAGGAAAATATCTATTTCAATTTTTTTTTAATAATACTAAGTGACGGGACGAACAAATCGTGCGCCTGGTGGTAAGCGACACGACAGTCCTTAACAATTGCAGTGCCACTAAGAGCTTCAAATAACGAAGATCTGAGGAGCACTGTCACAGGGCAAGTCAACAAGTCCCATGTACCAGTTATTTCATCAGCACCTTTAGCTTTCGAAACCGGGACGCAGTAATGTGAACATTCTACGTTCGAACGTTCTACGTTCTGTGTTCTGCGTTCATTACTAAATGGACTGAGACACCCCCTTTTCAACAAAAAGAGAATCCTCACACAATACAGAAACAATACAGTCGCATTGAAAACCTTCTCCTTTTTGAAGTCGGTTGAAGAAGAGATAAATATCCCCGTGCATGTAAATGTGTCTCGAAACTCCAAGTCAATGCCTTTGTTCCACGTGGGCGGTTTTGCACGCTTTTTTGTTTTTGCACCAAATATTCGCGATTTTTAAGTTTGGTGAGACGAATAAAACGCGAGTTCAATTACGATTAACACAAACAGAACTAAAAGAAGTTCATAATCAAGTCGGGCAACATCTACATGCGGAAAAGAATAGAATCGACTATTCACCATCACCTCCCTGATGAGTCTCTTTTAATAGCACATCTATACTAATTTAATGAACCCAAAACACAACAGTTCTACTGTACTGTAAGTTATGGAGTTGAGTAGTCGGCAGTCGTGATGTCAATGTTACCAGTTTACTGTAATGTCATGGGATTTCCATAGTATTTGAAATTTCGAGTCGATCGATCGATAAGTGGAATTCGAGTAAATATTCAAAAAAGTTCATATAATGAAGACAATAGTTTTTGATAGCAGTCCGTAGCCAACATAAATAAATGCTTACTATGTAAAAAGATACGCGTCTTTTACCAATGATACGCAGTTTTACACTGTCCCCGAAGATATGGGTTGATAACAAGGACGTTAGACAGTTATTGTGACTAAGTTTCCAATACATTCTAAATGTTACTCCTTGAAAGGGGCCTTAAGTGCAGTGTACGAAGTCACAGCTATAAAATAAACAAACTAATCAACTCCTTGTATGGCGGTTCTTATCGCCCACGACGGCGGCTTATGCGCCGTGAGTGGGCGATATTTTAATTAGATACATTAGATTCCAATTGAGGACAAGCTGTTTTGGTGTTTATATATTTTTTTAGTCTAAAAAGAGTTCTTAGAATTGGAACTGCAATTTCAGCAGTAGAACTTCTTGTGAAAAAGTTGGTCACGCAATATTGTTAACATTGCATTCAGGTTTTGAAGGGTGCTGGCGAAATTACAGGCATATGAGACTTGTCAACATGTGTGTAAACCTTTGCCATTTAAAGCTCTGGGTGGCACTGCAACTGTCATGAATGTGCGGCGTTCAGCAGCTTTTTATTTATTTGGTATATCGTCAGCACAATTCTATCTAAAAATTAATAAATTTAAAAATTTTAAACTTACCTACATTAAAAATGTTTTAATTGAAAAGTCATATTACAAAATTGAAGAGTATGGTTTAGATAAAGAAGTATGGAAAGATAACAAGTGTCTAGATTCCACACAAGTATGATTTAAAGTGTATTCCATAGCATTTAAGTTTATTTGAAAAGAGCAGTCTTGCTCGTTCTTCCGTAGCTTAAAAAATGACGCTGTCAAGTGTAAAAATTTTACTTATGTAATAAATGATTATTTGACTTTGAAAATAGAGCAACTGGAGACCAAGCAGCTGACAGCTATGCTACCATGCCATGTTGGGCATGACAGCTTTACCCCTTTGTATAGATATGATTCATTTTTCGTCACTTTATAACACACGAAGTCACTTTTTGCACTTCCTGTATTTGCCATTCTCATTTTTGAGTTCATTAAATGTTAAAGTTTCACCGATTCTTAAAATCATAATTTTCTCAATGCTATGCACGAGTAATTACATAGTACAGGCAAGCAGAGCGTGACAAAGAAAACTAAGAAAGTGTTTGCCCGTTACGAATTAATTGCAATCGAGAAGAGAGAGTGTGCGTGTGTGTAGTGATTAAAAAGTTTTTCTTATAATAAAATTGAAAATAGTATCCAGTAGAAATGTTCCATGAATCTATAACTGCCTCCGTGGCCGAACAGTTACTATGCTGGACTGCCACGCAGATAACCCGAGTTCGATTCCTGCGCCGGGAGAAATATTTAAATGGCCTACATTTATTTCTCTCGTAAGTTTGTGTATAATTTGTGGTTGGCTACCTATGTATGTGTCCATGACACCCGCGATATAGGGTTTCCCTATGAGGGGGTGCGTTATGTATTTATGTTTTTTTTATAAAATCAAGAGACGGGACGAACCAGTCGTGCGCCTGATGGTATGCTACACGTCTGTCCATAACAGTTGCAGTGCCACTCAGAGCTTTAAATCGCAAAGATCTGAGGGGCACTGCCACTGCGCCCGTCACCCTGAGACATAAGTGGACAAGTCCCATGTCCCTATCATTCTACAAGCTCCGTTACCCTTCAAAACCGGAACACAGTAATGCTGACATTACTGCTTGGCGACAGAAAATATCATTACAATAACATCATCATCAATCCATTTATACATCCCACTGCTGGGTTATTCCACCACGAGTTGGGGACTTCAGACGCTTTCCGCGGGTTGTGAACCTTCTGCGACGTGCAGGTGCAGGCAGGACCGAAAAGCTCATGGTAAATTTCAAATTATTATTATTATTATTTATGAGCCCTGAAAAGAGCTATTAATATTATGATAATCAACCTTTTTATTTACAATTATTTTTTTAAGTTTTGTATTTCATCTATCATCATTTAGTATTTGTTGTTTGTCTCTGCTGTTATGGTACAAGTAATGTCTTTCAAAGTTTCTATGTTCGCGTGTTTGGCTAATTCTCCCGGTACAAGTAATTTTTTTGCTGTTTGTATTTCTCGGCTGATCACAGTGTGTTTCTTGGAGAAGGCGGCCAACCTCCCCGCTTCATTGGCAATCTTCTCCGTCATATCATAAACGAAATTATCCATAATCGTCATCGAAGATATTGATATACTTATGTTGTTTTCCGATGTCTGTTTTAATATTTTGTATATGTAAACCGAAAAGTTGTGATAGTTTTTTTCTTCTTCTTGTCCTTGGGTTTGTTCGCTATTATTTTTTCAATTGGTTTCTCCACTGTTTTCACAGGTTTTTTGAAGGTACTTTCGGTGCCATTTTTAGATTTTTCTGTTTGAATATTTTATTAATTAATTTCGCACATTAATTCCGAAAAACTCAGATGTGCGATCCCGGTTTCGAACCCTTGTTGAAGAGGCGGTAGGTCAAATCATTAAGCTACCAAGGCTTTCATATATATTACATAAATATATATTTGAATAACATAGGAATAGGTAATTTCGATTTCAAGCCAATATGGAACTTGTAACCGTCGTAACGACTTCTTTCAAGGTCCGGTCGTGAGTCGTGACACAACATGATGACATCATCAAGATATGAGTTTAGGTAAACAGCACGCGAAATACGGTTGTTTAAATAACAAATTTACAAAGTCGAAGATGTTACTTATTTATGCGTATACGTAAATAGAGAAGAGAGAGAAGTGACCTGATTAAGTCACTTGTTGACCGGATTGATCTAATTCGTAGTTTCCCAAAGTACTTCCTACTGCCCCCCAGTGGACGCTGATGAGTCCTAGGTAGGAGCCTCAGAAGCACTGGATGCAGTCCTACCTGGGGGTGCTACCACATTTGAAAAAAAAAACCTGAATTATCTATATAAACTACACTACATATCGCACCCCTCATGGAAGAATAGCATAAGTGGAGTCACGTCAAAAATGTTTATTGCTCCATTATAAAAATATAACACATATCCTTCACATTCTTGTAATTCTATCGACTAATATTGCAGAAGAGTTACAAGAATTGGAGGGGACGTGGGTTATATTTTTCTGTATCTAATGAAGCAATAAGTGTTTGACGTAACTTCACTTATGCCAGATATCTTCCTTGAGGGGTGCGATATATATTTTTTTTCCTTGTGAGTTTGTGTGTTAAGTTAATACGTGATTTCAATTATTTTTTGTGGTGGTGTGCGTTGAATTTTTTATCACGCCTTTTTGAGGTCATCACATTCTTAGGTCAAAATGTTTGGGAACCTATGGTTTAAATCATCCCAGATGTGTGTCGGTAAAGTGCTAATGGCAGGACGTTTGGTATTCTGCCAAAACTTATGTTGGTTAGTGGCTACCCATCGAGCTACTATCCAACTGCCGTTGCAATTCGTTGGCACACAGACCATTCTTCCGTGCGTTGGCACATCGATGACGTAAACTAAATTGAAGATTAAACGAGATAAAAATTAAGATAGGGATAGTAACTTCCAGTTTTTTTAATACCAAGTGACGGGACGAACAAGTCGTGCGCCTGATGGTAAGCGACACGCCTGTCCATTAATTACAATGGTAGTGTCACTCAGAGCTTTAAATCGCAAAGATCTTAGAGTCACTGCCACTGCGCACGTCACCCTGAGACATAAGTTGACAAGTTCCATGTGCCTGTCATCAGCACCCTTACCCTTCCAACACCGGAACGTAGTAATGCTCACAATACTGCCTGGTGGCAGAAATAGATAAGGTGGCAGTACTCCCTGGAAGAACTCTCTCACAAGGAGCTCTACTGTCACTAAAGAGTTATATTTGGTAAGGTAACATCGATCATTTGCGATTGATTGAATGAATGAATGCCATCCTGCCTTTCCACTGACAGTCTATTCAGATTCAACTGTCATTGCAACTAGATTTTAGCAGACTAACAAATGTTATCATAATTGCAATATAATCTTAATGCACCGTCATTTGAATATAGAGCCTGTAAACAAAGTGATTTGACTTCATCATCATGTGAACAGGCTATACACCTATTAGACAATGCAAATCTAGTGCGTAGACTACAAAGAACTAAACCTTTTTAGTTCGTGTAGTTAATTATAATGAATAAAAAAATATTAGTGCCAGTGCTAACTAGATTATGAGCACACAAACAAAGTGTCTTCCCCGTAACTAATACTAAAAGATATTTTGTCGGTGGACAATTTTTTTACGTAAGTTATTTTTATTTTAGGAAATTATGTTAAATTAAAATTGCTTATCAGTCTTATAAAATGGCTAGATTGTAATTAGTTATAAGGTTTTGTTTTGCTTTATAACAAATAAAAAAATATATATTCTTAAAGGGAATACAACGACCAGTGGATTTAAGTTAATTAACAGACATGAGGACTAAAGAGTCCTAAGGGTAAAGCAAAGGCTTTACCCTTGTTCAACACAGGTTTCTCTAATAAAATTCTACCACACCTTTTTGAGTCACCTGGCATTCGATGAGTCTCTGTAATCTTCATCAGTTAATCGGTCTATGCAGTGAAAAGATCGTATAACACAGAAATAATTTAGCTCAATAAACATTTACTCGCATGCAATATCCGATTCATCCGCCGCCATATTAAAAAAAACCAAATTAGTAAAGTTGCCAACGTAAAATGTTCTTCCCAAAAACAGGGTACAGAAATATTTTAGCTCATTTGCTCGCATGTAATATCCAATACATACGCAATGCATACATATGAAAAAAATCAAATTAGTAAAGTTGCCAACGTAAAATTTTCCTCCCAAAAATAGGGCAATATCTATTAGCCTAAATATATTTAGCATTGCACATAAATCATATAACATATGTAAAAGATCATGGTACATTTTATAATGACACTATTTAAAAAAAAAAAACTAATTGTAAAAGTAATAAATACTCTGTTATTTTTATTATAGTTATTTGTTACCACGAACTTTTTCATAGCTGTCAATAACCATTAATTTCATTGACGGCACAGGTCAACATACTAAATGAATGATTAATCATCAATGAATATTAATTTAAAATCGTACTTTGTTTTTAATACTCGATTTATTACTACTCAATTTGATGTTTTCAAACGTATACCCTATACTAAGGCGAAGTTAAAAGGGGTAGGTAATGTTTGCGCATTTGATAATTAATTATATGTAACAAATGTTCAAGAAGGTTCTGTTTCTGGTTTGAACGTATTAGATTCTGTTTAATTGAGCATCAAGTATGTATTTACAAGAGAATAGCCCCTCAAATCGCTTTTGTGACTGTCACTGTGGTATTTACAAAACTGCTTGTTTACGTGGTTAGATAGTGGTATATACATAAATGAAGCACTTGGCCAGTTCTATTCTATTTCTTTGGCTTTTTGTTTTGTAGCATTTGTTTAGCTTTCGTCTAAATATACGAAGAGTCTGTATGGTAGAATCTTTGCCTACCCTAACAAATGGGTGATTTTTTTTTTTTAATTGCGTTTGTTGTCAAGGATTGTTAACAAAATATACATTAAATATTGATTCCGTTTCATAATTTTATTTACTCGTACAAAAAGTATTGTATGCAATCATTACATTAGGTCTTAAAATCTCGCACCTATTACTTAGGCCACTCGGCAAAGTCTCGTGGCCTAAACACGACAATCGACTTTAAGAACCCTTATTATGCAACGATTGCATAAAATACTATTTCAAAATCTTAACGTCCCTTATTGTGTATACTGTACTGTTACAACTCTTTTTTATTCTTCTTTACAATGCTGCCATGGTGCCGTGATGGTGGCAACAATCAAAGAATCTAATGGACCATCTAACTAAATGGCTGGTTTGTATATTTTAAAAAAAGAAGCTAAATACACGAATTCAAAGCAGTTCTTTTTTTTTTCAAATATAATTGAGTCGTGTTCGTTACAGTTTAATCAAATCTTCAATAAAACGAGTATGTAAATTTTTTAAAGTTTCAAAAGGGGAAAAAGAGCAATTGACCGGTGCCATCAATACATTCGACGGATCTCGTTTGTCTACCGTGCGAATTTTGTCTTAACGGTACTTATTCGCAAAATCCGTATAATAGACAAAGGATTTTTTTTTAAACCAAAAAATCACTTACCAAAGTAACAATATCTCCGGGATTAGCGGCCGCAATCCTCCTCAATCTTTCGTATAACATGTCCAATAGTTTTTGATGATTTGCATTCAATTCGTCGAGTTCCCTGGCCACCGCTTCAGCTCCCGTTGGCATTCTCTCCGGGTCCACATTGAGACCTCGTTTTCTCAATTTCTCCGCCATTTCGATCTCCGCTTGACGTTTTAAATGTTTCATATCGAGGGATGGATGAATTTCTTCGCAGAGAATTTCAGCGTAACGTTGGCATCGGGATGAGTTTATCTATATAGGTTAGGATCGAAGCATGGTTAGTTTTTTAGGTTAGGTTTTTATGAGCAGATTGTTAAAACTATGTTCTGATTTTGAAAATTATTTTCAAGTTTAAATGGATAAAGTTGTCTTAAAATATTATATAAAAACAACCTGCTCAATTTTAATTAATGCATTCTTATTAAAGTTTACAAACCTCTCAAATAAAATCATTCACACTTCTTTTTATTTTATTTCAATGTTGAAGCCCATTTCGACCAATCAAAATCGCCAATCACACATCAACGTACAAATTTTTCTCCCAAAGTTTAGGCGAATTTTCACTTCAACATTGGCATTACTAACGTCCAGCTTGAAGGTATCCCAGGATAGAGAATCATGCTGGAAAAGGCCTGTACATATTACAGGTTTTTCTAAGCGTGCAACACCAAATGCGGACAGATTATGAAATTCCCATTTTTCGTGCAGTGCTCCCAAAACTTTTAACTGCAAAATTTTTTACAATACAAAAATATACCTCCCTACATTTTAAAAATATTTACTAAGATTTCTTCCTACAATCATAGTTACGTACCATGCAAAGTATTTCTTTTCTATTTTGAATTTAGCTAACCTCAGCTTTCAATACTTCATTACACTAATAGTATAAATAAAAAAAACTAAATTTAATTTTAATGTCTGTAATAGCAGTAGCATATTTTTTTTACACAGAAAAAACAGCTTAGTCACAATAGAAATAGCGTCTATATAAAAAAATACACTTGCAAACATCTCAGTCAAAAGAATATTGTTGTTAATTTTAGTAACAAAACCCACACACAGTTAAACAGGCTGAATTGTTATTCTAAGTCAACGCTAAGCATTAAATAGTTATTATATTGCAGAAAGCGGCAAACGCATGCATATGAATAGAAGAAAAAAGACAAAACACAGTGAAAGAAAAACTGCTACACGAAATTTTTTTGAAAGACCCAACAAAACAAGGACACACATAAGACAAAACGACAAGCGAGAAAAGGACAGGACGAATCGCTGGACCAGACTTCTCTTTCAGACAACCTTTCATAGCCTCTCAAATGATATCCTAACGAATTTTGAACTTTAGTTTATGAAATTGCATTGGCTGGTTTTTTTTGGAGTAATAATCCAAATTAGTAATAATATTAAATTACAAAGTACTTTCGAAACAAAAAACGAACACATTACTTACGTTTTATCATAAAACGACAATGATGTTACGTTAAAAGAAAACATTTTCTTTTTAATTGGCTTTTCGCGGTTAGCGTTTCAGCCACTATACAAACAGCCAATAAAATTCCACAGACAATAAATTCCTTTTTCAGATAGTTACCTTCGCTTCCCGTATGAACCTGCCACCGTCAACGTTAACCTTTTCTATCTTGGGGGTTCGTTCCACGACGCTGGTAAGTAGGTTCTGCAAATTGTCCACAAGACACCCGACGTGTTAGAAAAATTATATTAGTTTTCAATTTGGTGCACATTTAATAGAAACATCGACCAAAAAGTCATTAAATTTACAACTTTTCCTATTTATCATTTATTTTCAACCGGCTTCAAAAATTTATATATTTTTTTGTGTATGTTACGCGATAACTCCGACACTTACCCCAGTAGTGGTCGCATTCAAATTTGAAGAAAATATTCCACCTCTAAGGGTGGTAAATTAGGGGATGAATCCGATTTATTGGATTTCACCCACTTCCCGTTAATCGATTACATCAAAACTCGGGAAATGCCACAAACTTTTTAAGGTTTTTTTTTAATTATAATTATATTGAGACAATCCAACATGAGATTTTAGTCGATTTTCATTGAAATTAAATTTCATGCACATTCCCTATGTTAATTCGTAATTTTCATCTTAATAAGAAACTCTACTTCTTTACATAATATTTAATTCATTCCAGTTAACGTTTTTCAACAAATGTATAAAAGATAAGTGAGTTTAATTATTGCATGCAATATTCTTTTAATAATTAATTTTACATCTACTTCCTACATAGTTTATTATAACCTTATGAGTTTAATTAGCATTATAATTAACAATGAAACGTTGAATTTTTTCATTTTAAAATTTCATGCAAATTATGCATGCCTTACAGAACAACTTAATCTGTGATATGGCCCATAAAATACTAAAACCGGACGGAAGAGGTGTTATTGCAGCAACCAATAATACTCCGTCATTTCGACCAATCAGCGAGGTGGTGTCATAATAACGAAAATCTATTGGCTACTGAAACTATGAATTGCAACACTAACGTATTTGACCTTTTTTAGTAATATCACAGACAAATTAGTTCAAATTTGGCGTCGATTCGGATGGATGCAATACGTCGTTATCAGAAAGAAAACGCTAAAAATGGCATTTTTTTTTACTACCAACTGACGGGACTAGCAAGTCGTGCGCCTGGTGGTAAGCTTTACGCCTGTCCATAACAGTTGCAGTGCCACTCAGAGCTTTAAAACACAAAGATCTGAGGGGCACTGCCACAGCGACCGTGACCCAGAGACATAAGTTGACAATGAGACTTATCCATATTAATGATTGCCTGTTATTTTTCCAGCATTCTCTTCCGTCAAAACCGGAACAAAGTAATGCTTACAAACAGGTAAGGTGGAAGTACTTCTCTCATCGAGTATATAACCAGAAATAGAGGCGAAATAAGGGCCATCAATCACTGGCAACTCATCAGGCAAATGGGCCTTATATCACTTTTAAATATCCACTCTCGTTTGCGCTGAAATCACAAATTACAAAGCTGAAATAGTACAGCGCCAACAACTGACCTGTGTGTACGTCTCCGTATATTCCAAAAATATTCTGTATTTATTGTAATAAAGACAATATCTTTAACGATGGGGTGCTGTTCCATTCGGTGGTGTGGGAAAAACAGCAAAACATCTAATTACAAAACAAAAGGAATCGCTTTTCATCGGTAATTAAATATTAAATTATGTATTTTTTCAATTTTCGTCCATTAAAGCACGAAAAACCAAGCAAAGCTCAAGTTAAATTGGTCGATTTGAAGTGAAACAATCAACGACACTCTTCAATTGTTTCGAATTCGGGGTGGTCAATCGGAGCGCAGTTGTCACAGTAATCATTGGGCAGAATAGTTTTCAAGCAAATTAAATGGTATTTCGTCTCTATTTCTGGTTATATACTAGATGATTCTTGCCGATAACGAATGCATTGAACTTTTTTAATCGAATCGACGCTATTACGTGCTTAATAATATGTAAATTACACATACTGGCATATTTAGCGGAACACTAGTAAGATCACCAAAATACTGCGGTGTGTTTGAAAACTTTGAGTGAAATAAAAAAAAAATTAAACAGGTTTGTCGAGTGGTCTGAAATTAATTTTGTATTCTTGTAATTTCGAAATTACGATGATTTTTTTATTTATTACTATTTGATTCAATTAATTTGTCAAAATATAAAGAAAAAGTATTTTGTTTAATTTCGATTATTTTCAAAAACGTCTCAAGTCTATGTTAATTTAATTGCTACTTTATATCTAATTATTATTTATTAAAATATAAATGTGACCATTTTATATACTTACTTTTTTGTCCCGCTAAGTATGCCGGTGGGTGTAAATACGTTAGGTTTTGCAACCACAACCGATCTCTTTGTGAAATAGTCAAATGTTTTATATTTATAATTAATAAAGTCATGCAATAAACTCAAATTCAAAATTAGTCGGTCCTTCGTTGATGACATTACCTAAACGACGCTCTAAAACCAGTCTTCCCTGGGAACGATAGGACTCAAAACAAAATGACAACAACGCCTAAAACCTACTACAAGTAAAGTGAAATAAAGTAAATCACATTATATTTTATAATAAGTTGTCAATGCAGACCAGACACAATCATAACGTCATCAATATAGATTTTAAGACTTTTGTGGTCATTCACTAAAATGATATATATCACTAATAACAGGTTTCTTATCACGGTATGAGTTTTTTAATTGTTCCGATATCTCGTAAACGTTTAACCCTACATGTGACTGGTTGAAACTGGTTGGGTGAGCTCACACCGTGATAAGAAACCTGTTATTAGTGATAATCATAACGTCATCAAGTTAAAGTAATGACGTTTGTAGTAACCAAAAATCAAGATACTCCTGATCGCAGCGCAGGTAAAAATTTACTGAAGAATTATTTCCATGCGTGGTACTGATAAATTCCTATTGATTGTATCTGGCACACGAATGTTCTCCACTAACTAGTCAAACTCCAGTCACCGATAGCTTACCCTTGTAGGTTCGAATTGTTCTTTTGGTCGAATTTCAAGGGGCGGCTGTGCCTGCAGCTTGCCAAAAGTATCATCGATCCATTCGGCCTCCTTCTCGAGCCCTGCGTTGTAGTTGCGCAGGAGTTGGTACGCCGCTTCGCAGCTGCGGAGTCTGTGGGTATAGTGGTGCAAATAAGTAAAACCCGCTCTTCTTGAAGAAATATACAACTAAGCAACGTTCTGAAACGACTAACCTACTATTGAATTGTAATTACTAGGAAATAATCTGGGTACACAGTGTTAAAAAAAACCGACCTCAAAAGGCATTCATCCCCTAGTTTACCACCCTTAGAGGCGGAATATTTTCTTCAAATTTAAACGGAACTACTTCTGAGGTATTCTCTTTCCAACAACAGAAGAATCATCAAAATCGGTTCACAAATGCCCGAAATATCGCGTAACATACATACAAAAAACTTACAGTCGAATTGAGAACTTCCTCCTTTTTGAAGTCGGTTAAGAATACTGTTTTTTTTTCTCTATAACATTCCTACAATACCCTTGTTAACCTCGAAATAATCACCACGTTACAGAAATAACCTGGCTAAACAAAAATACCTTCATCTGTACTCACCTATCAGCCAACTGACTGCATACATTATTCCACCGGTTGTTCAGCTGAGTGACTTCCTTATCAAGCCTTTCCAAGTCTATATGTTTGCCTGAGCGCGGCAGCGAGGAGTGAGGTAACGCCGCTCGGGAAGATTCAACTAATCTTCGGCAGTTTTCGGCATCATCGTTCATCTGATCGACTTGGATTTGCTGTTTGCTCACTGCCACTTGCATGCGCAGGAGGTCTTCGTGCATCTAAAGTAGGAACACAAAATATATTTATTATATTACAACCGGCACATGTAAGGCAACGTAGGTCTGTTGCAAAATCTTATAATCCAAGTTAAGTATAGTTTATAGGTTTATCGTTTACCGGAAAGTGCGCGAAACCGGGTTCATCCCCTGGTATGCTACCCTTAGAGGTGCTATATTTTCTCAAATTTAAATGAGACTAGTACTGAAATACCCTCTTTCAAACAAAAAAAGAATCATCAAAACCGGTTCACAAATTCCAGAATAATCGTGTAACATACATTATACAAAAAAAAAACAACCGTAATGAGAACCTCCTCTTTTTTTAAGTCTGTTGATAAATCAGGCGAATACATACTGTATACATCTTCGTGATATAAAACATAATAAGCTTATTACGGAAGTGGGGAAAAGGAAATCTATTACCAGGAGTTCGGATATGAAAGTATCGTGATCAATACTTTAGCAAGTGTGACAAACATCGAGTACATAACCAGAAATAGAGACGAAATAAGGGCTATCAATTCTTGGCAACTCATCAGGTAGTCGGGCTTTATATCACTTTTAAATATCAATTCTTGTTTGCGCTTTGTTATAAATTAGAAAACTGAAACAATACAGCGCCAACAACTGACCTGTGTGTACGTCTCCGTATATTCAAAAAATATTCTGTATTTATTGTAATAAAGATAATATCTCTAACAATGGGGGCTGTTTCATTCGGTGGTGTGCAGCAAAACATCTAATTACAAAACAAACGGAATCACATTTCATGGGTATTAATTGAATATTAAATATCGACTGTGAACTGGTAACTGGTACTATCTCAGTTTCGACAAATTTACAGGATGAAGAAAAATAATTTTTATAGCATTAGTAGTACGTACGTATACACTACGTATTTTTATTTAATAAACCAGGTGCTATATAAATGACGCAAACAATTTTTTTCTTCACCTGTAAAGTAGTCAAAATCAACTGTAAAGTTCACAGTTGATATGTAACTTTGCAATTTTCGTCCATTATAGCAAAGCTGAAGTTAAACTGGTCGATTTGAAGTGAAACAATTGACGACACCCGTCAATTGTTTCGAATTCGAGCTGGCCAATCGGAGTGCATCTGTCACAGTAAGGATTTGGCAGAATGGTTTTCAAACAAATTAAATGACGTCTTTATTTCTGGTTATATACTCGATGGTGACAAATTACAAATACAACATACAGTGTGTAATCCGTTCTTATAATATTCATAATGCAATAATATCATGAGTAAAATAAAAAATACTACAAACTTACATCTTTAAGCAGTTCAACATCATTGGGCAATTCGTTGAACTGAGCCAGCTTGATCTCGAATTCGGAGATGGTCTGGTTGTTCTCCTCCATACTGTTTACCACAATTTCTACGTATTTCAACCTGCAAATAAATTAACATTTCTATTATGTCGGATATGAATGGTACTAATTAAATTTAGATTAAAAAACCTCAGCAAACATTAAATACCGTTCAACCATAGTATAACAAGATAAGTAATCCAACTTCGGCCAGCTCGGGGCGTCAATGCAAGGTTGTCATGTGACAACCCTAATGTCATACAAAACCGTAGATTACGATGTCAATTATGAGAGTATGATCATGATATAAAAATGAAATGCAAATTTGTATATGTATACATAACGATGCATTTCCTATTTATGCCACTAAGCAGTAATATAACCATTGCTGCGTTCCGGTGTTAAGTAAGTGTAAGGGTGCTGGTTAAATTACAGGCACATGGGACTTGTCGACTTATGTCTCAGAGTGACAGGCGCAGAGGCAGTGCATAGATATTTGCGATTTAATGATCCGAGTGGCACTGCAACTGTTATGGACAGGCGTGTAACTTACCACCAGGTACACGACTTGTTCGTCCCGTCACTTGATATTATTAAAAAATGCCATTTTAACTAATTTGTCTGTGATATTACTACAAAACGTCAAATATGTTAGCGTCCCAACTCATAGTCCTTTGAATAGCGTAGCGAATCGGACAAAGGTTGAGTTTCAGTAGCCAACAGAATTTCGTTATTATGACACCATCCCGTTGATTGGTGGAAATGACGGAATACTATTGGTTGCTGCAATAACACCACTTCCGTCCGAAAAAAAAAAATCAAAAAGCTGTTGTGAATCGATTGAAACGCGCGCAAACATCGCGTTGCAAGCAAGAAGCTTATATACTCCAGCGGAGTTTACACTTAAAATTTCATGTAGTTGCTTCACTTTAAAAAAAAAAACAAATTAACAACTAAAAAACTAAAATTAAATCTATCTTTCCTCAAAATGCGTGATACAAAAAAGCACGTCTGTACACGCGCGACATCTGCACGCGTATACGTGCAGATGTCGCGCGTCGTCGGCGCGTATAAAATGCGTCGTATGCATAGGCTCTTAAAGAACCTGTCTAGGTTCAATTATATTATACCAGCAAGACAATAATACCTTTCAACGAAGAGCTGACTCTTCGACTGCATGTCGTTCCACTTGCCCATCACTTTGTCCAGATTCTTCTTTAAAGCTGGCGTCTTCAAGGCAATACCTATGCGAAAATTAAATGTATATATATTATTATCTGTGTATAATATACACGACACTAACAGAAACTAAATAGTTCGCCACCAAGTAGCTGTAATTGTTTTCGTTTAATCCAATAATAGAAATACGTTCCAAAGTCATTTCCATTTGCCTCAAATCTGCGGTTTGTAGAAGTGCGATTTAGACCTCATTTTAGACAGAGCGTGCGAAAGATCTTAAGTGACTTTAGTTAAGTTCTTTGGCTGGCCATTGAACAATCACCAACTCCCGAGGACAATAATATTATACTCATCGATATGTGATCGTGTTTGTGACTGTTAGGACTAAGTGTAATTTTCCGAAAGCGTTTTAAGAAACACTTTCATGTAGGTTTCAGAAACGGTTACTAAAGAAAGGACATTTTAAGAAAACGAACGGACTCGCACTGCAAGTTATGTATGTATGTAGTCTATGGCATTACGTTCTGCAAACACGTTACGTTACTTGTGTGCGAGTGGATAGAAAACAGTTCATTCGGGACATTTCGGGACCGTTCGAAACCGTTTCACTGCTTCTTTGTAAAATGGATCTTATGCTAGATGCATTCAGTTGATATTTCTATGACAAATTAGACCGCCTACAGTACGCCTGAACATTTCGTCAACCAGTTCTATCTAGGCCTGGGAAAGTACAAAGGGAGGTTAGTTTTTTTTGGAAAAGCATTTTTTTGACTATTTCATTTTGACATTAGAAAAAACGAGGCAAATATATTTTTCTTTGAAATTTCAATCAGTTTCAAAGCTAGTCTTTAAATTTGCGAAGTAGTCCCACATTTTAAACAACTATTTGTAGGACATTGCGTCTCTAGTATTATTTATGCTCCCTATTAAGAACCTTCATGCAACGATTGCATAAAATACTATTAGGCGCAGGGAGGGCGCGGACATTAACGGCATGAAAAATGCAAAGCATTTCAACGTCAGCGCAGCTATTCTGCACGATTTAACCATCACCGGGTTCGCGGAGTAGAAAATTAATTTACTTCCTTTTTTATTTCAATCATCATTTTACATCATCATCGTCATATCAGCCGGAAGACGTTCACTGTTGAACATAGGCCTTCTCCAAAGATTGCCAGACCAGCCGGTCGGACGCGAAGTGCGTCCATCTACTAGGGGGCCGTCCCACTGAACGCGGCGCCTTCCGGTTCGTGGTCTCCTTTCAAGAACCTTTCTGCCCCAACGGGCGTCAGTTCTATAAGCTATGTGCAATGCCATTTTATATGCTCAGTGTAAAATAGGTCTAAGAAGCAAAATATTTCATTTCCAAAAATCCAAGTGCGAATTAGCCCCATCCATTTACCTAGCTTGACCAATCCAAGCATAGATGCAGTACGCGAACTGTCAAGTACTTACCATTATGAGGACTACCTACTGCCTGGCCACCTTCGTTTAAAACAAATAAATGAGTAAATCGAAAGAAATGTTATTGACAAGTTAAGAAAGAATGTTAATCGCACATAAATAAGTTTTGTTTTTAATTAAGGTATAAGAAAATTAATAGTAGTTTATCTACACACATATCATAAACTCTCTACAATGTGTTCAAAAACCGCAAAATTATGACCAGCGTAAAGGTAAACTGTTTTGTTAGAACAAATTTCTTATCCATGAAAATATTATTATTGCTTCATAATAACATCGAATTTGATGTTATTATTACATTCAAATTTCGAACATCTCTGAAAAACAAAACAAGTT
>NW_020653391.1:429200-536905 GCF_003589595.1 Hyposmocoma kahamanoa
GGAGGGGTCGACGTGAAAAAGTGACGGGACGAACAAGTCGTGCGCCTGGTGGTAAACAACACCCCTACCCACAACAGGTGTCGTGTCTAAGAGCTTTAAATCTCAGAGATCTGAGGGGCATTGCCACTGCGCCCGTCACCCTGAGACATAAAGATGCCAAGTCCCGTGTGCCAGTTACACGAGGCGAAAGTTTTTGCGCCCAGTTACCACGCCTTCCTGTGCATTAATGCCGAATCTGAATTCTATTTACTACGTAACAACGTTTAGATTCCTCTGAATAATACATCCACGCGGCCGCCGCGTTGACCAAATTCAAGCCAGACTCGCCCGCGTGGCCGGGACGCTCATTTAAGTTAAAACGTAAAAGTTAAACAAATAGAGCGTATTTTGCCACGACAGTTAGACGCATGCGGTCGCTGCGCGGAGGCAACGCGGACTACGCTCGGCGACCGCGCGGGGTGAGCGCGGTGAAATTCGTGTCTAATAAATGCGCCCTTACCCTTCAAAACAGGATCGCAGTAATCATTGACTTACAATTATATGGACGTCGGGTCCGCGCTAAAAAGTGTCCGAACTTATAGGGCGTTCAAATCGAATACAGAGCGTCATTCACGCTTTAGTCTTCGTTTGTTCGACTGACAGCGAAGCAAGCAAAATTAGACAGTACTGCGATGACATTATAATTTAAATTCAACGTTTTAGCTTTTTTATATTCCTTTACATGTCACTACGTTTAAATAGGTTGACTTGGGACATTTTTTTCGTGGTTTTTGTATTAGACCCGTCGTCCATTTATTTGTAAGTCAATGGCAGTAACGCTCAAATTACTGCTTGGCGGCAGAAATAGGTATAGTGGCAGTACTGTCTTGGACGAGTTCTTTCACAAGGATCTCTTCCGTTACTAAATACAAATAATTATTTTAAGAGGGAATATTTATTTTTCTGCCCCCATTACTTGTCACCTAAACTGACCATCGAAAGCCGTTCAAGTTGGGATTCGTATTTAATTAATATATCTTTAATGTGCACCGCAATAGCCATACCATCGAAAGGTCATTATAACACTTAGGCTCAACTCACACTGGCGCAGAGTCGAAGAGCGTCACGTTTTTCGCCGATAGCATATTCATCTCTATATTCCCATTATTAAGGTACAAATTTGTGTTGTGCAAATATGGAAACGGGCATCGACGTGAGTCGTCACGCGTCACTTGAGCGCAGTGAGGCGTCAGACGCCGACCACGCTGTGATCCGGGCGCACGTATGCGAGAGTCGTCGCACGACGACGACGTTGTACTTGAAAAACAGGTTGCGACGCGACGCTTCGATTCTGCGCCAGTGTGAGTTGACCCTACTCTTATTAGGTTAAAGCTCAATCAACCTGCTCGGGTTTTCACCGGGTTTTTATCAAAAGCAGTTGGTTTTAACCCGTCTCGGCCTAAAAGCGTGGGCGCAAAGTAAAATAATGTTGGTATAATTCTATACTGTGAGTGGCGCTGTAACTGTTATAGACAAACGTGTAACTTACGACTTGTTCGTCCCGTCACTTGATATTACAAAAAAATACTTATTAGAAATTTCGATGTGAAAAATCTTTTTTAGACGAACCTTGCATTCCTGTGAACATTCACTTACTGCTAGGCATTTACATTACCATTCGATTTTCATGAAAATCGATTCAAGTGTTTTATTATCGATTAATTTCAATGCGATTTTCAAGCGAATCGATTCAATAGAAAGGCGAAATATGTAAACAAGCAATAAATATTTTGTAATAATATCGTTGCATCTGGCGTTCACCAACCAAAACGCGGTTAAGTCACAAATGGTCAAATATCCGTTTTAAATAGAAAAAAAAGAGTACAAAATTTTCTTTTAAAAACAGTTAAAATTATTTAAAGTGTTCGACTTATACCTACCTTAACGATGCTTAACTGAAATATCATTAACCAGTTTCAATATTCTAAAACTGAGTTATAGTTTTTAATGATATCTCAAAAAAAATATTTTGTTTTGTTACAACCCGTCCATGTCCATATCTGGCTGTGACTTGATATTTCTACTATTACATTATAATTTTTTTATAACTTCTTGAAACAGTACAATAAAACATACTTTCACAGAGTTTATCAGTATAATCAATCAACAATATAACAAAATTCAATTTATCTTAGTTAATATGGCTGCTCCATACTTGACTAGCCCGAATGAACCTCTTACAAAACCGACCAAAGACAATATCTGTCCGATCTCTTAAAACCTCCCACCAACGTGAGTTTTCAGCCTAACCTAACCAAAAACTCTAATTGCCAAAGTTGCCACTATTTTGTTTAACATTCTCTATTTATTTATTTTTATAAATTAATGAACCTAACAACAGTTTTCTTGAGGTTACCTACACATTTTTAAAACACCAAGACGCTCAAAACAATATATTTTACGACTAAAAAAAGAATAGAAAGCATTATAAGGTATCAAAATCTCACCTGCGGGAAATCCCACCCTTTCACAACCTTGATCGTTGCGAATATCATATTCTGACGCATGCGCAGCTGTTTCCTCTGCCACAGTTGGATCACCTTTGCAAAAAAATACAATGACAATATTGTGATAATTGTACTTAACATATTTCATTTGATGAATAATATTTATTAAAGATAGGGCGGGGCTGTGGTCATTACTTGAATGCAATTGAATATCTTCACGAAACAATAGAATTTCAACTTCTTTTGACTTGTCTAAGAATTTAATATGTTAATTGTAGAATTAAAACTATTTGCCAAGTTTTATTGAAATCGGTTACCGGAAAGTGCGCGTTCTTCAAATTTAAATGGGACCAATACTGAGGTGCCCTCTTTCCAACAAAAAAGGAATTATTAAAATCGGTTCACAAAGTCATCGCGTAACAAACATAGAAAAAAATACAGTCGAATTAAGAACCTCGTCCTTTTTTTGAAGTCGGTTAAAAATGAGACTTTCGCGTAATTTAGTGATTTGCTTTATTCAGCGAAGTTAGTCAATCAAGTTTCGGGCCACATAGTGCACTACCAGTACAGCTTCGAGGTCGCTTTTATTATTCATTACGTTCATCTACGGACAAAACAGTTAAATTCGATTGTTATTAAAGATATATCAATGAAATATTAATTGAAACAGTCCACCACGATACCATTTCGCCTAAATATGCATATCGTCGGGGGTGGAGCAAATCCGCGTACATATGTGGTATTGTTAAAAGGGACGTATCTGCACCAAACCAAATTTCAACGTTATTACCATTGACTTACAAATAAATGGACGACGGGACTAATACAAAAACCACGAAAAAAATGTCCCAAGTCAACCTATTCGAAATTTAAATTGTTATGTCATCGCAGTATCGCGCTGTCCGTAGAACAAATGAAGACTAAAGCGGAGTGTCGCGCTCTGTATACGATTTTAGCGCCTTACAAGTGCGGACACTTTTTAGCGCGGACCCGACGTCCATATAATTGTAAGTCAATGGTTATTACTTTGTAATTTCAACGACTATCATTTTTGCACAGTAAGTATTAATTTATGTTTTCTACGGACTGATGACAACAGATTCCCGTAAATCACGCACATTTACGCGTATTTGATTAGGCGACTAAATTATGGAAATGGAGACACATAGTCAAATGCTAGTCATGCGTAATTGCACTATCCCCGGCGATATAACATTTTTTACGTGAAGTATTTGAAATATAGAATGCACTGAATTGTTTAACAATTCGTTATTCATACTCTTCAAACTAACTTTTCTATATAGTCTCGGGTCTGTGTGTTTGTGATACCATCGTAGTTACCGATTTCCATAACACGAGTGCTTTAGGTCACTTTGGGATCAGAGCAACGTAAATGATGTAATATTTATTTATTTATTTATAGCCAATCAACCTATATATAATATAAATTAATTTGTACTAACTTATTCAAATTTTAAAAATGAATAGTTAATATATGTACATGTTCAGAGAACAATTTCACTGTAGGTACAATAATATTTATAACATTTTAATTATGAACGACATTTGTAAATACACGAATTAATATTGCTGAATACCTTTACGAAACAATAGAATACCAGCATTGCAACACTAGCGCAAAAGTTCCATACGCGAATTAACATTTTTAAGATTTATTTGGACATATTGAAAAAAGATCTACGATTATTATTAGGTATTGAAAAATACCAGTTAACGCTTCGGTAATATTGGAGAGACTAAAGTATTAATTATGTTTACTATTTGGATTTGTTTAGATGTGTAAATAGTAAATAACACGGTCGGCCTCAATAATAAAGTGACTTAGTCGAAAAGTAATATTTTTGTTAAATTGATAAAAATTTAAATAAATTTTCAGACAGTTTTTGTGATTTTGTTTTGTAAATATTTATTTGTGTCTTACATGTGAACGCTTTGGTTATGTTTTGAATTTTGTGTTCTGTTTTATTTATACTTTTCAAATAACCTCAAAAAAGGAGGAGGTTCTCAATTGGAATGTACTTTTTTGTGCGTATTGTAGTGTATGCCAATTGACATACCTACACGCTGTCTCGTGTCGACCCCTCCGACGTAAAGTATCGTATGTCGAAATTGCCAAGTTTACAGGGAAGCGTTTTAAAGTTCTGAATTCACTGAAACGAACATAACACGTGACTTTAGCATTTCTCAGTTTTATTCGGCAAAGCTTATTACTCACATAAAGTATTATAAAATCCTAGATATCGGTTAGATGATCTATGGTGATCACTCTTTCAGTGAATTCAGAACTTTAAAACGCTCCCCTGTAAACTTGGCAATTTCGACATACGATACTTTACGTAGGAGGGGTCGGTGTGTCCATGCGTGGATACACCCAATTAGTATCACGAGAGCCGTTGGCGAGAGTGGACGGGATATTAGGTCGTGCATGATAGTGACGAACCAGTGTTCTCAGGAAAGGAAGCTAAGATAACAAGTGATTTATTATCCCGACGATTCTTTCACGAATTAACATTTCTAAATCATATTTCCATGATGCTTTGTTTTGTTGAAAAGGGGGTACCTCAGTAGTGGTCCCGTTCTAATTTGAACAAATTAGAAAATGAATCACATTCCGTTAATCGATTTCACTATTTCAATAACATTTGGTAAATAGATGTAATTCCACAAACTTTTGAGAATGGTTTTTATTTAATAATTATTTATTGTGTGTCATTTTGGGGTAGTCATATCACTGTATTTTCTTTCTTTTTAAATAACGTATGTAGCAAGAGCCAATATGCCATTTTTCCTGGAGCCAAACATGACTTTATTAGATGAGAATAAAGATTTATTTGAATCGATTTTAATTCAAATGTAACTTTTTGGATTTGGTAACTTCATGGAGGATGTGGTATGAAATTATTCTATTTTTAGTTGTTTGTTATGACATTCTGGTAGACATACAACTTACCCTGTCATACGCGTTGCGCAGTCGGGAGGCCGCGTCAATCGCCTCCTGGCATGGCGGCGGTAAGGCAACCACTGCTCCGGGCAGTTGGACCTCGGTACCAGCCCCACCAAGACGCACGCGCCAGCGACTGCGTCCGGAATTGTCCACAACTGTTACAGCTGAACCCTTTTCTATTTGTATCTGAGAATAAAATACATATTTTAATCATTTGAAAGCAATGGGCAACAATCATCTCTAGATAGGTGACGTAGTCATAATTGTTGCAAGATATCTTATATTTTATTGTTTTTAATATATTCTGTCATTACTGTTGGGTAATTTTCCGAAAATAAAACCGTCGGGCCTTTTTTTCTCATTACAGCCGACCATGGTCGGCAAGGAGTTTTTTTTTAATTTGCAGCTCGACATACTTCTTTACATACGAGTAGGTCAGGTTCAAGTTCAGGCAAGGAGGTTACTTAAGTTCAAAATTAAAACATTCGCTTAAACTGTTATCAAAACAGAAATTAAATTGCAATTCAGCCACATATACTTAAAAAGTTATTATTAAAAATTTCTTATAATTGATTATTTTCCGTATCAAAATTTTACAATTTTTTTTTTATTTTACAATCCATCATGGCTTTATGCGTGTTTGCTTTTTGCAGCTGGCCATCTATTGATAAAAATAATAACAAAAAACCCGTCATTTGCAAAATCTATTATTGTTTTGTTGTGAACCATATTTATTCATACGAGAAATAAACATTCTATTAATTTCATCGCAAATGTGATGAAAAACGTTATACGTATCACGGACGGTAAAAAAAATACAAAACTCGACATGTTAAAGCCCTCAGCCTTGGGCTTCGGGCTTCTAATAAGCCCTCGTTAGTAATTTCTTATTAACCATCTTTAAGATACAGTGTTTATCAATAATTAAGGTTATATATAGAATGGCTTTTTAAGTTGCTTATAGACTATAATATCCACTTACATTAGCATGTTTGTAGGCACAAACAGTCTCGGCCCTTAACGGTCGCGTAACAGGCGACCTTCTCTGCTTGACCGGTCTGATCTCCTGGGCCTCCTCCACGATCCTCGACACGTTGTTGCCGTGAGCGTTGAGCTCTTCGCGAAGATCTTGCATGCCCTTGAGGAGTCGCTCGCCTTGGTCGAGCGTGAACTCCGATTGGGAGAACGTCGTGTTCAGGGCTTCCTCGCGTCTGGTGGAAATTTTATAAGTTATAATGACGATTTTTTTTTATAATATCAAGTGACAGGACAAACAAGTCGTGCACCTGGGGTTAAGTAACACGCGTGTCCATGACAGTTGCAGTGACACTCACAGATTCAACCGTAAAGATCTCAGGGGCATTGCCACTGCACTCGTCGCCCTGAGACATAAGTTGGCAAGTCCCATGTGCCTGTAATTTCACCAGCACCCTTACCTTTCAAAACCGGAACGCAGCAACCTTCACATTACAGCTTGGCGGTAGAAATAATTCTTCTAGAGCTCTACTGCTATTAAAATATTATTCTTTTTGTCTCCTTCATCACGAAGAGACGTAACTTACAATTTTGACGGAAAAAAGTATTTTATTGTATATACGGTCTTACTGGTTTCGAACCAGCGCTTGTTGCCTCACTGTGGCTACCGCTCTCATCAACTGAGCTATAGAGCGAGTCAGTAGATTTTCGAGTTTCTCTATGTGCCAGATGCGACAAAGGTTCGCATTTTGTCTTAGCTCCACCTATGAGAAACTTATGTAAATGTTACCATGCGAAACAATTTTCTTAACAAACTACTTACTTCTGTATCCATTTCTCTGCCTCCTTGACTTCTTCAAAGAAGTTATGATACTGCGTGGTGTGCTTCAGGTGGGTCTCCAGGCAAAGCGTTAGCTGCAATACCCACGCCCATTGCGATTGCATCACCTAAACAAAGAATAAATTATGATCATTATGATTTTTACAAATTAAAGAATATATGTTACAAATAAAAAAGGCTGAATTAATTACCCCTGTGGAACACTCTCATGTAAGGCCAAACTCCTGTGTTTTTTGCATACTCTCTAATCAAACTAATCAAATTAACTTAAAAACATTTGCTAGAAGCTCCAGGGGTTGCTCTTTGTAAATAAACATTTGTACGCATTTACCATTTACAATATTTATTTCAAATATCGTTCGATACAACCTGGAGAATCTAAACGGGTCACTACCACATGACTACCACGGATTTTTGTCGTCCACATACGCAGAAGCTGTATAATAACCTTTAGTATAAAGTGTGAATGAATGAATGAATTAAATATTCTTTATTGCACATTACAAATTACAACGACAAAACAGTAATATAAGTATCACAGAGTAAGATAATGTACAATAGGCAAAAAATAGCAATAATAATAAGATAAATATACACAGAAGATGATAACACTATGCAAAAGAAAAAAAAAAGATCCTTAAAACGACGTTAGAAGCAAACAAGAGAAGGGGATCGACGAATAGGTTCTGGGAGAGAATTCCATAGACGGATAGCAGATACATTTGTTTCACTTTAGTTTGAAACCCCTTGAATGGCATATTTTGAATATTAACCGGAATCTTATAATAGAAGTGTATACATAGCCCCTTAAATAAATTTGTGACTTTGTGAAGATGACTACCAAGAGCAGCCAGGTTATTTTTATTCCTCGTATTCAGAGTCGACACTATTCAGCTCGAATTAATACTTTTCCTGTACGTTTTATTTCAGAATTTAGTTTTTTACAAACAAAATGGAAGCCATTTGAAAAATGTATTTAATAATAAATAATAAATAACGCACACACTCAACATAGGCCCGTACTAGGGAAACCCTGTGTCGCGGGTGCCATGGACACACGCATAGACAACCACAAATTACACCCAAACTCACGAGAGAAATAAATGTAAGCCATACAAACATTTCTCCCGGCCCGGGAATCGAACCTGGGACCTCTGCGTGGCAGTCCGGCCATGGTACCCGTTCAACCACGGTGGCAGTTCAGTATATCGTATATTAAACATGTTCTATTTAGTTTAGTTGATATAAAAAAAAACATTGGTATATGTAAAATACCTATTGAACACTGTAACGCGAAATCAACCAAATCGTTTGAGGTTGTAAAAAACTTTTCATAAAAAAAGTACGTCATAGAAAGCAAATCTGTATACAAGTCTGTAAACCAAATTTCAACAAATTATCCTATTGATATATCGAGTTCTTAGGTTTTCGCTATTGTTACACATAGGAAATGAAACTATTTTTCCGGATTTAAATCGCGTATATGAGTTTTTTCAAACAAACCGACGTTTCCGGCCCTTTACAGGTCCCATGGTCACGGTTGACTGAGGTGGTAATGTCTAATATTGATGCAAACCACCTTATATTTTTCACTATAGTTACAATAGTTATTAATTAAATACCTTATTTTTAATTTTACAAAGAAAACATTCTAATTTACGCTACATTAAGTTTTACAAATTATTTTATTGAATGAATTTTTATTAAGTTCAATTTATTATTAATTAATAATAGTAAGTAGAATGAACTAAAACGGTTTGTTTGTAAAAACAAATATACGCGATTTAAATCCGGAAAAATAGTTTCATTTCCTATCCTATTGATACTTTTCATTTAGAACCAACCTGTAGGTGGGATTCGATGGTCTTGGTAGCAGGGTGATGCTGCGCGATGAGCGATTCCCCGCGGTCGATCACATTGCTGAACTGCAATTCCCGTTTCTCCAGAGATGACATCAGTTGCTGTTGAAATTGAAAGGGTGTTTAATTTAGGTACGTGTCTTTTAAAGTAAATATATATGGCACATTAAATATGTGTATATATCAATGCAGTGCTGATGGAAATTGATGACTATAAACCTTTGAGAAATGTTTAAGGCTTTTCGAAATATATTCACAAATCGAGTCCGAGAGCCGGTATTCAATAATAATTTTCCAAATTCTTTATTGAGACCGTTGAATTGAATACGTTTGTTATTAATTTTTTTTTTTATAACATCAAGTGACCGGACGAATATGTCGTGTGCCTGGTCGTAAGCTACACGCCTGTCCATAGCAGTGTCACTAGGAGTTTTAAATCGCAAAGATCTGAGGGTCACCGCTAAGTTGCCAAGTCCCATGTGCCTGTAATTTCACCAGCACCCTTACCCTTCAAACTGGAAGCTCGGAGTTCTACTGTTACTAAGGTTAAACATAATCGTTCCTAACAAGATGTTAGATTATTGAGTAAGAAGAAAGAAAAGCACATCAATTCAAATGATAGAGCAACAAAAACAGTCGTAAAAATAACAACAAAATAGTGAAACCAACCTCTCTATCATCTCCAAATGAATGCTTGCACAGAAACAAACAGAATGTTAAAACTAATCATAACACGACGCTGACATTACTGCTTGGCGCCAGAAATAGGTTAGGTGGCAGCACTTCTCTGAAGGACTCTTTGACAAGGAGCTCTACTGTATAACTAATTTTTTTTGCATTGTCTTTTATACCCATATATGTGATTTCCTTTTAAATATGCTAATAAAATTTCAATATTTAATTTTTAACGTTTAACCTTTTCAGTGTCGAAGAAAAATGTTTTTATTGTATAAATAAATGAAGCTTGATGATAGGTGTAAAGTGTTTACATTGCATATGCAGAAATTGTGTACGTTCCACCTGTGCTTCTATCATGAGATTAATATCAATTAGGTCGGCCACAAATATTCGGAATTCCGTTTCGGAATATTGATTCGAGATACCGTATGTACATCACACACATGCGTTCATTTCCGTTCGGAATAACAAGACTCAGACTGATGCATTGAGTCCAGAAGTTCTCGCAGCGAAACTACGTACAGAATTTACTGCTGTGAGTTGCGGCCTTACAAAATCTACGGAAGACATGCATTCGGAATGGCTTGTTCCGTGCGGAATTCCAAATGCTCATGCCACCATAAACCATAACCACACGGATTTTCGGGAAAGAAATTCGGACGGAATAGTACTGTATGTGTGTGATAAGTCCGTGATTTGTATGGTGTTGCGGTCTACGGAATTCCGAAACGGGATTCAGACTGTATGTGGCCCTGGCCGCTAGAGCCCGCACAAAGTTCATGTATGACAAATTGAACATCGCCATCTAGCGGTTATAATAAGAACTATAATTACCATACAAATATTTCACAAAGTAGTAAGCAATTTTCAACATTAAACATGGTACAAGTACAGTTGGTTAAAAAACTATAGCTACATGAATATACATATAGACATTTTAAGATTTATAAGCTGTGTTATCCATTTTAGAATGACATATCTTAAGCCTTGTTGTAAGAGCATATCAAGGAAATCGCTCACCTCATAGTAATGTTGTACAGCAGGTAGATTGATGTGTGGGTCGGCCCAGTCTCGGGACAGTTCGACTTGCTCTTTCTCGTTTAGCCAATTTAACTCGGCCGTCGCTGATTGGAGGAAATCTTGGAGGGCATCTAGGTCTGATATGCTGGGGGTAGAAAACATCGTTTAGTATGTGTCAAAAAGGTAAGCGGTGGAGGCTCTGGGTTCGATTCCGGACCAGAACCTCTGAGTTTTCGGAATTTATGTGCGAAATTTTATTTGAATTTTACAATGAGCTTTTTAAAATATCCTAAAAAAACCTGTACATCGAGGAAGGTTCACAGCCCTCGAAAAACGTGTGAAGTCTCCTCTAGACCTCAAGGACACTCGGGTTGTATGTGCTCGGTAACACAGTCGCTGGCACTTATTGACTTAAATATTGTAGTAGATACTTAATTACATAACTATACCAATGATATTATACTATACTAGTACAGATACCCAATCTCATACAAAGAAAGAAATGTCGCACTCGTAACTCTGCTCATTAGGACTCTTATTTTGATTCTTAACGGTGATCAATAGATGGTACCAAGCAAACCCATGATGCGATTATAATAATATTCGAAACGACCAACAGATGGCAGCTACTACAACATTGTGAAGGTTATTTATTGATTATACAGTAACATAATAAAGCCGCAAAAAGCTGAGTAAGTTACTTTTAATATTTTAAAATAAAACTCGGTGCTAAAACGTAACTTAGTTTCGAGATTAAATTCAAAGACGTGCCATCTACACAATTTATTGCAAACTAACAAATCAAATGGTATTTATTACCAGTAACAAAAGTTACGATTTGTTATTTTTTTACCAATTTTCATAATTGTCAATGAATTTTAATTGAACATTCTTAAAATGTTGTTTAAAAATAGTTTTGCATGTATTTTTTATAATATATGCACCTTATTTAATACCTCATACCTCAAAATTTCGAGTTTCTATAATTTATATTTTTTTATTTTTCCAGGTGTTGATGACACCATCTACAGTTTCAAGTATGTACTAAAGTAAATTTGTATAAATTGATACCCCATGACACTACTTTTTCTCCAAGATGGAGTAATGACGTTTTATTCCAGGTGTTGTCGACATTTCTATCGTAGAGCATGGACAAAATTTTGCAGAACCGCATGAATAGTGAATGTTACTACGTTCTAACGACTACATACCGTTTAGTGCTAGTGGATAGTAGTTCAGCATATGTCTTCTGAAGTTGACTCAAATGTTGATTATACAAGTTGAGTTCTTCACCGCTGAAGTTGGCTCGATGGTGCACACATTGTTCCACCTGCGAATGTAATGGAGTTGAAAGGGTTAATGCAAACAAATTTTGTTTAAGTCAGCTTTAGCGGACTTTTCAAAAAAAAAACGAAGAAAGGGCGGTTATTTGGTAATAACACTTAAATTTTACGTATTACGCTTAAAGATTCCGTATGTTTGTAGATATTTCCATCAACAAGCTTTGCGTGAGCACTCACGCAAAGCTTGTTGATGGAAATTACTTTCCCATCCTGAATCTTTTGGTGGGTTAAAGCGAAAAAAAAAAAAATTAAATTAAATTTAAAAAACCCCCAATGTCATCATCATCATATCAGCTGGAAGACTTCTAGTACTGAGCATAGGCGTCCCCCAAAGATTCCCAGACCAGATCCATCGTTTACCCGCCGCCCTTACCAGATCATCCGTCCATCTAGTAGGGAGCCGTCCCACTGAATGCCTTCCGGTTCGTAGTCTCCGTTCAAGAACCCTTCTGCCCCAACGGCCGTCAGTTCTACGAGCTATGTGCCCTGCCAACTGCCACTGCAACTTGCTAACCCTTTGAGCTATGTCGGTGATGTACATTGCACCTCGTATGCGATTCAAACGTACCTTAGAATGGAATTGATCGATCTGCTTGTGCTCCCTCTGGTGTTTGTCGAGCTCGTGCAGCACGGACGGCAGGTCCGACCCATATTCTGATTCATGCAGCTTTTTCTGAAAGAATGAAATTGCATTCTGAAAACTAGATCCCGGAATAGACTAAACTTGACGTAATACAGCCACATGAGAGTTGTCAACTTATGTCTCAGGAAGACAGGCGCACTGGCAGTGTCTCTCAGATCTTTGCGATTTAAAGCTCTGAGTGGGATTGCAACTGGTATGGACAGGCAGGCGCTTAACACCAGACGCGCGACTTGTCCGTCCTATCAATAGGTATCATAAATCCTCTCTGTCCTAATTGAAATTCAGTGCTGGGAACACATTGCGTTTCAAACACAGAGTTAAGCGTGAAACACATAGAGAGCGGGTGTGAGTCGGGCGCGAGTCGGGTCGGGACCGCGAGACAAGTGTGTTGTCGTCCATATAAATATACGGAATTAGACCCGAAGCGCTCTTGACCCGACACACGCCCGACCCGCACCCGCTCTCTTGTGTGTTTCACGCTTTAGTGACCCTTTAATTACCGCAGCTGACACCACACAAAGTATTTGAATAAGGTGTGTAAGTGAATAAGGTGTGTTTTAATTTAATTTTGTTTGTGATTTTGTTTTTTTATTATTTATTTGTGTCCTGCGTTTCAATGTTTTGTCTTTAATTCTTTTTGTAATTTTTTTTCTTTTGTGGTGTCTTTTGTATTAATAAAATAAATGTATTTTTTGTGTGCTATCAATGTGCTATCAATAATGTAGATTGCTAAATGAAGCGTGGTGAAGCTTCACCCAAATAAATTCCTGCCAAAAACTAAGGAAAAAAAAAATTTATATGAAACCTTTTACGATCTATCAAGTATGCTAGTCGTAATCATTCGGTTTAATAAAATCGCAATCGGGTAAAAATACTTGTATTTAACCGACGTGTAATCGTGTTACACTTACCAGCTTCTCCTTGCACCACCTGATAGCTTCAGTTAGCTGCTGGAACTTGGGATCAGCGTCATGGACTCTGGTCTCGAGCACGGTGCGGGTCTCTCGCCGGACCGTGGTCTGCTGCACTGGCATGCGGACGGAAGACAGACGAGGGAGAAGACGGCCAGTGAAGGCCTGACGCGCGTTCAACCAGCGGTCATGGATTTGTTGTACTCTGGAATGTTAATTCATCATGATTGTAATTGAACAATAAGTAACATACTCGTACATATGATTATGAATACAAAGATCGAACACAAAGAAAAATTTTCGTCGACCCGGTGGGACTTGAACCCACGTCAATGCTGCACCGTAGCATTGCTCTCACCACCTGAGCCACGGGTCCAGTTACCGAGTCGTCAAAATTCTTCTGTTTTGTTATAGATCTTCGTATTGAGTTTTCGGCATTCGTCACCGCTAGTGACACCTAGTGAAGATTTTTTTTAAACTCATCTCGTCCTTTATTGTATGCGGAGTTATTTGACTATAAAAAGAACCGAAATAATATAACAAAGTCACTGACCGTCTATGCAATTCGTTGGCCTGCGGATACCGTCCCTCCCTTAGCGCAAGGGCATCCTGGAACATCTCCTGAATAGTATGCTCCATACTCCTCAGCTCCTGTTCGATCTGTTCGGCGGCCATCTTGGCATCGGCCGGGTGTACGCCGCGTTCGACACGACGGATCTCGGTTTCGATGTGTCGTTCGACGTTGTCGAGACCCGATTCTGTCTGTTTTATATCCCTGTGAAAAATATGTAAACAAATATTATTAACGCACACATTCCTAGCCCCGCACTAGGGAGAACCTATGTCACGGGTGCCATGGACACACACAAGACAACCACAAATTACACCCAAACTCGCGGGAGAAATAAATTTGGTCATACAAATATTTCTCCCGGCCTGGGAATCGAAACCAAGACTTCTGCGTGGCAGTTCAGCATGGCATTATAATACACACGACAAAAAAAAAAGAGTTTGAGGAAAGTAAAACAAGTTAATATAATTAACTTGTATATAAGATACTTTTTTAAGTGTTTTTATCAATCAACGGTTCTTCATACGCAACAGTTATTAGGAATTATCATAACTATTATAATACAATATTATATTATTATATAACTATATAATAATACAAATCAAATCTATAATAATAATACAAATCAAACGTAGTGTGAAGAAGCATTTGGCCAGACCGGCAAAATGATAGTGACGGAGTGAAGATATTTGTGTTTTCCATCCGTTACTCTCATCTCTGGACTGTATTCGCACTTTCCATCAGGCGCGGTGCAGTCATTTTGCCGAGTCACAATAAAAAAAAAAAAAAAAAATATCACATACACAACATCACATAGATTGCATCTGATCCCAAAGAAGAAATAATCGTATTTTTATATATTTTAAAGTAACTAAAGTACTTGTGTTATGGAAATCGGAAACAATGACGATACCACAAACATCCAGACCAGAGACAATATAAAAGTTTTTTTCTACATTAACCCGGCCTTGACGGCGGCATTGCAGGCGACACCATGAAAACCGGTGTGTAAGTCACTCGACCACGTAGGTCATCAAAATATGTTCCATGAAGGGTGTTTAATTTTTTTATGGTCCAAAGTATTGTACGATCAAATCGTCAAATTGAATCCTAACTAACTAACTTTTAATCAATTTGAAACTTGTGATGATACGACCTTTTTAATCGCCATTCCTTTTATCACCCTTTTCTCGGTTCCTGGCCACTTACTTTTGAAATTTTGAATCATTCTCTAATTCGTTTTCTTTGTCATTCTTATTATGCTTCATTCTGTAATCACAGGCCCCTTTAGGGATAAGTGTCAACTTTATAATCATCCATAAGCATATCGTGTGTAATTTAAGCTCGGGAATGTTTTATAGTATCGTACCCACGGAAGAAAAACAACAATGGAAGTGCCTTGCGCCTCAATTACTATCAGAACCGATGTCGCCAAAACTCACACATTCTTAATTTGGAACACTACAAAATCTTGATATTGATTGGTGGCAGTTTCAATTTAAAAAGAAATAAATTCTGGGCTGTTAATATAATTTAAACTTTATCCAGTCGGGTTATATAGTTGAACGTTCACTACCATCATACCTACTATTGCAAAGTTAAGTTTGATATTATAATGAAATTTCAATCAATGTGCTGCCATCTAGCGGTTAATTGCTGAACGACGTCGAATTGGAGTCATTAATTTAGTTCTCTAAAAAAGAAACGGCCATATTGCAAGGGTGTAAGCTTTACTTTCGTTTCTTGTAACATAAAAAGGGTAATATCTTTGGTGCGGCTATTATTTTTACACTCCAAAACAGCACAATCAGGGATTTTTATAGGATTTTAGAGAATTTGCACGAAAGAATGAAACAACTATACCATACAAAGCACAAATGGCGTACTGAGCTAAATTAGGTCTTTCGAGACCTATAGTTGGCATGCGCCGGACGCTAATAACTGTAAACTTCTAAACTTTGTAAGCAGTAGAGCTCCTTGTGAAAGAGTTCGTCCAGAGAAGTACTGCCACCTTACCTATTTCTGCCGCCAAGCAGTAATGTCAGCATGACTGTGTTCCGGTTTTGAAGGGTGAAATTACAGGCACATGGGACTTGTCAACTTATGTCTCAAGAAGACAGGCGCAGTGGCAGTGCCCCTCAGATTTTTGCGATTTGAAGCTATGAGTGGCACTGCAACTGTTATGGCCAGGCGTGTAGCTTACCATCAGGCGTACGACTTGTTCGTCCCCTCACTTATAATTATTACATAAAAAAACTTCTAAAACTTCCACCGTATTTATTGTTCTGTGATTGTACTTGTGATTTATAGCATTGTTTTTGTTACAGCCTCTCTATCCCTTTCTTTTCCTTTTCCTAAGTTGTTATTTATACCTTCTACAATAAAATTAATATGGACTAAGCGTTACTCTTATTATTATGCTGACAAGCTTGAATTTTGGTAGGACTACGATACAAATTTCGGTATACCTGTGGAGTTTCTCAGCGAGTCGCTGTAATCTTTCCAGACGACGGATCTCATCAGTAAGATCACGCTCTCGTTCTTGATGGGCCATGAGTAGTCTGGACCAAGCTTGTTCAAGTGCTTCTGGTCGTAAAGTTGGCTCGATGTCGCACTCTCCTACTGTTTCGAAATATTTCTGGAAGAGACAAGGCGGTTTTACTATACAAGGAAGTTATATGCGACGCTACTGATGATCACGCTCTCCAAAACCAATTAAACGTTTGCACATGTTGACATGTTTTATTGATTTTAAAAGATAAATAGAAAGACATACATAAGCCAGGATTATTAAAGATCTCCCACGACTATTTTTAACTGACTTCAAAAAAGGAGGTCCTCAATTCGACGGTATGTTTCATTTTTTTGGGAACCGATTTTGATGATTCTTTATTGTTGGAAAGAGGATACCTCGTTAGTGGTCCCATTTAAATATTCCACCACTAAGGGTGGTAAACTAGGGGATGAATGCGGCTTTTGTTCACTTTCCGGTAACCAATGTCAATGAAACTTGGCAAATAGATGTAATTCCACGCACTTTTGAGGTCTGTTTTTAATTTTGTAAAAAAGTTAGAATTATTTCACCACATGAGATATCTACGCGTCTATACTATGTTGCTTTTACAAAATTGCCTCGAATAAGTTATTGATTCTTCGTCTCCCGTAATTGTGAGATACATACCTCTAGTTCCCTGTATTGGTGGAAGAGCTTTTGCTTCTCGCGCTGGCGCAGCGGCACCTCCTCGTTGCGGAATCGAGTGCTCTCGCTCAGCAGCTTCTTCATCTCGATCAAAGTTGACGGGAAAGCACGGTCCTGTGCAGAAACAAGTATTTAGAAAATTATAACATCGGACAGTTAGTTTTCTTACTTCTAGCAGGAGTAAAGCTCCTTGGGAAAGAGTTCCTCCAGGGAAGTACCTACTGCCATCTTACTTATTTCTGCCACCAATGTAAGCATGACCGTGTTCCGGTTTTGATGGATAAGGGTGCTGGTGAAATTACAGGCACATGGGACTTGTCACCTAACGTCTCAGGGTGACGGACGGAGTGGCAGTAGTCTTAAGATCTTTGCGATTTAAAGCTCTGAGTGGCACTGCAACTGTTATGGATCTGCAAATGTTATGGATTAAAAGAAAATCTTAATTCGCGTTAATGAGCGCAAATTAAAAATAGTAAGTCTTTCCAAAATATAAGGTAAATTGACTCTTTATAAGTGTGAGGATATCATTTAAAAAAACAATAGACTTATAACACACATCAATTGTAATCCCTTAAAACCTGTAAATACATAATATCTGAAGATAACTTTTCGCCCATTAATTCACTTCTATCTCCCTTCTTTTGTTTTTCAAAAAACCCTATTCAAATTTTTTTAGTGTCGCCATTTTGTTTTTCTTATTGATTATACCCATCGAGTATATAAAATTCGGGCTGGCCAATCGGGCGAAGATGTCACAGTAGTCATTTGGCAGAATAGTTTTCAAACAAATTAAATAACATTTAATAGAGACGAAAGTCTCTATTTTTAGGTTATATACTCGATGACTATTATTCCCAAATCGAATCGCTAACTTATTTTTTTAAATCTCATAGTTATTGCAAGTAGTATTCAGCATTTTAAAGTAAATAATTGATTATATAGCTTTTGTTAATACTTTCAAACCGGAGGTGATATCCTCCTTCGAACCGGATTCTACAGATTCTACTCCTAGAAACAAGGCCACCGACACCATCCCGGTCAGCGGGTTGGGTCTGTAGACCCCTTTAGACTTCGTGTCGGATACATGGTCGCGTGCCAGATAATAACAGACATTCGATCCGGATAAATGTCTATTCGAATAGGACATAACAAGTTCCATTGTTTGGTTCCAATGTTAAGGTTTTGAGCAAACGCCTCTTACCTGCATGAGCGCGCATTTTTCGTGAAGCCAAGCGCGATGTTGTGCCGCCTGCTCCGTATACGCTGCGGCACGCCTTTGGGACTCTGCGTCGAACAGCGGGTGCACTGCCGGCGGCTCGGGGAAAGTCTCGTATAGAGACGAGATATAGGTGATGAGGGACTTCTCGTCCGGTTCGTGGGTGTCCACATCTGCAAAAAAAGAGAATATTTATAAATAAATTATTCAAATAATTATACCAATAACCCGGTTACAAAGTAGGGAGTGCCTTGTAACGTAAATAACTGAGTAAAGAAACTAATCCTAAGTTTAAAACTTATATAAAAAGTATTTTAATTGAAAAGTCATATTGCAAAATTGAAGAGCGTGTTAAACAAAAGTAGGTTCTAGAATCCATACAAAATTGTTCAAAGTGTATTCCATAGCATTTAAGTTCATTTAAAAAGAGCAATCGCCAGAGTTCGGGGAAGTCAGCACAGTGAACGAGCAGTAGCTTAAAAAACGATGTTACGAAGTGTAAATTTATTTTACCTATGAAATATGATTCTTTTGACATTGACTTTGTTGACACTGGGGACAATATTCGAACAAAAGTGTATAACTTGATGTGCTGTCGCCTATACAAAATGTTTAATTTAATTATTTAGAAACCGACACTTATCATTAAGAATGTTTAACTTTTTAGTAGCTCTACTAGCCTCTTGTGACAGAGTTCGTCCAGGTAAGGGTGCTGGTGAAATTACAGGTACATGGGATTTATCAACTCATGTCAGTGGCAGCACCCCTCAAATCTTTGCGATTTAAAGCTCTGAGTGGCACTGCAACTGTTATGGACAGGTGTAGCTTACAATCAGGCGCAAGACTTGTTCGTCCCGTCACTTAACTTAAAAACTACTAAGAAACCAAGACTATATCTACCAATTCCCAAAACTACCTAAAGCACCAACTTTGCGTACTGCCCATGGTGTCGCGAGAGATGTAATGAATTGCCTGAATTCGCGACTCATGTCTATTCTTTAACGTTTTCAAGCCACGCCTTTTCTGCGACCTTCTAGCAATCTTTCCTTTCAACTTGTTTTATTATTAATTTGCATTCCCTGAATTGATTTGCTTTATTGCATCACTTGTCAAATAAAATTTTGCTTTTTAAGAGTTCGATGTTTAAAGAGAAGTGTGTTCACCATATGCAACAAAACGTTCTATCATCAAAATCACAAAAGACACAAATTCCTGTTGAAAGTGATAACATGGGTTATCAAAATGTCCTTGACTCGCCGGTTATTGGTTTGACCAAATTAAAATCAGGTGTTGGCAGGTCCCATTGGGCACGTTTACGGCCTATTGTTCTTATGCTCGGTGAAGAATGTTGACGTCATTCAGCCATATTGTTGGGCGTCCATGTTTAATTGTCTATGGAAGAAGCGATTTTGGACGGTATTAAATTTTGTAGGTAAATGGTTGAACAACACGCTATAATGATATAAAATTTCGATGAATATAATTGTTACAAGAGTTCTATAATACTTTGGAATAAGATTTGGATTTAAAAAAAATTAATTAATAGATAGGCAAATTCATTCATAATATTCTAGTACCCACTACCTAATCCTAACTATATGTTAATTCCTCCTCCGAAAAATCAGTATCCGGTCAATGAAAACGAATGATTTTCGTCATTATAGACCTTTTTAACCGATTTTGAGCAAAGGAGGAGGTTCTCAATACGACTTTTTCAAGTGTATGTTAGGCGAGTATTCGTTATATTCTATTCAAATTAGAAGAAAATATTCCACCCCTAATGGTGGCAAATTAGGGGATGAATCCGGTTTATTGCATTTCAACCACTTGCAATTAACCGATTTCAACAAAACTTGGTAAACAGATTATAGATTCCACTTTTGAGACCGGTGTTATTTTTTTAATTATAAATACAATTTAGAGCTAAAATGTTCTATAAAACAATGATCTCATTACCACACTATTGCAGAATTCAGGTCACCTAAGACTTTTAATTTGACACATAAGCGCCCAGTTACAACGCCTTCATGTACATTAATGGCGAAACTGAATTCTATTTATTAGGTAACAACATTTAAATTCCTCTGAATAATACAACCGCGCGGTCGCCGCGTACACTAAATTCAAGCCAGCCTCGCCCGCGTGCCCGGGACGCTCGTTTGAGTTAAAACGTAAAAGCTAAATGAATAAAGGGTATATTGCCGTGACAGTTAGACGCACGCGGACTCCGCTCGGCGACCGCGCGGGATAAGCGCGACGAAATTCGTGTCTAATAAATGCGCCTTAAGATGCCTATTGAAATAAAACTATTTTTCCGTATGTAATTCGCGTATATTTGTTTTTTCAAACAAACCAACGTTTCGGGCCCTTTACAGGTCCCATAGTCAAGGTTGACTGAAGTGGTGCAGTCATCAACCAGTTATGTCTAACATTAATGCAAACCACCCTATTTTTTCACAATAGTTACAAAAGTTATTAATTAAATACCTTATTTTTAATTTTACAAAGAAACATTCCAATTTACGCTACATTACGTTTTACAAATTATTTTATTGAATGAATTTTTGTTAAGTTAAATTTATTATTAATTAATAACAGAAATTAGAATAAACTGAAACATATTAATTAGTACTGCAGTCTTATGTCTGTTTGGGATTTTTAATTAGAGGAAATACTGGATCCCAAACTGTGTTACGTTGTGTGGTGGGTGGGACGGAGAGACCGTCTTCCCTGTTTAAATTAGGATGTTTTTTAATTTCAATGGCCTCTCGCAGCATCTTGAGTAATGGACTTCTTTTGCAAGGACCTGGGGTTTGTCAAATTTCATTGAATGTGTAGTTTATCCATGACAGCTCGCCGACTGCAGACTTGTTTACGCGACGGTGTTTGACATCAGCTATATTTATAGTTCTTTGACGCGGGTACAAATACTAATACTACTAAATCCGGAAAAATAGTTTCATTTCCTATGTGTAACAATCGCGAAAACCTAAGAACTCGAAATGCCTATTGAAATTAAAAAATATTTTTACTCTCAGTATTCTCACGTAAAGTCAATCCTCTTGGCAAAACAGACACGATGCAAATGACAGCCATTATGCGCGTATGCATTGTTTCTTATCGCGACATCTGCTAAAGTTTAAGTTATTATTTACGCTACAATTTACAATTTTAAGTATAATAATGATAAAACGCAGTGCCTGCCATGCCAAATTGAAATTGTAAGCAAAATATTGCGCGTTACAATGTTTCTTTACGAATTGTCTTTTGACCAGAATTGTTACTTGGTTTATCTGCCAAGGAAACTATCTCACGAAATTAAAATTTCACAATACTTTATTAAGACTACCTCAGTATACTTAAGCCTTTTAATAGCTCTCAAGAGTTGATTAAAACCTCAAACGACTTTGCTTGTTTGTTGATAGCTGTTGGCGCTGTACTATTTGAAGGTCCGAAATTGTCCGAATTTCTGAGCAAACGAGAGTTGATATTTAAAAGTTATATAAGGCCTACTTGCCTGATGAGATGCCAGTGATGGATGGCCCTTAGTTCGTCTCTATTTCTGGTTATATACTCGATGTATTTACGAATCGATAAGTACAATCATCTCCAACTCGCAATAGTGCCACCCAACAAGTATGGAAGGTATACCTAAAATTCTCGATAAAAAAAACAACTCACTCGATATGGATGACCTAAACCACCTATTTTAAAAGCAATTGACATTGACTGACGCGTCTCATGTCAAAAATGACCCCATTTTTCACAACTTGCACTATTCCTTTCTAACGACCTTATTACTTTCGTTTTAAAGTTTACTATCCCCTGAATCATGGAACAATATTTACTCTTCTTGTCTTGTCTCATAATTATTTTCTTATTACAAAAGACTTAAGGTTGAGATTGTTGTAATTTATTAGACTTTATTATTAGAATAATTGTAGACGAGTTGAAGGCTTATGGACAGTTTCCCACGAAAGCTAAGGTCAAGTTATTGGACATGTTTTGCCTAATGTCCTTTGTAGAATATACATACGAAAACACGGAATTATAAATATTACTAAGCAATGGCCGCTACAAATATAATTATTAGCACCACAAATACATACAGAGTTATTTGTAATATACTAACAACCTCTCAGGACTACATTACCAACGTCATTAACGACCATTTGTACTCCATTATTTTTTACAGAACATAATACATTTACCAAAAATTAACTTCAGGTACTATCTATCTATCAGGATGCTGGAACTCGGATCATAGAACTCAAAAGGGGCTGGGCGGGACACCTAGCAAGGCAGGTGGAGCAAGACATCGACTGATTGGTGGCCGAGGATGGGCAAAAGAGAAGCGTCGGGCGCCCTGTTGCAAGGTGAGTCGACGACATAGTACGCGTCGCGGGGCGTCAATGGATGCGGTTCGCGAGGCCTATACCCTGCAGTGGATGAAATCAGGCTGTAGATAATGACTATCTATCTGAAACTTTTCAAATGTTCCACGTCTATGTTGTGAATATCCCAAAGATTCGCACGAAACGTTTCGCTTCCACATTTATATGGAATGTGTGATCGAAGTGGGATTGGAACAAGTGAGCAGAGACTTGTTCCCCGAACGCTAGAACTTGGGCCTTTTCAACGCGAGAATGAATCGGCACTATTTAAATCTGCATGCTACATCGTCGAGTTCATCGTCGCTTTCCATCAGGTGAGATGGAGGTCAAATGTGCACTTATTTACATATAAAAAAAAAGGATCTGTATTTGGTAGCAAAGTAATGAGACCAAACATGCCTTTGTGTTGGCTACGGGCTGGCCGTTTTTCCCACACCACCGAATAGGACAGCGCCCCATAGTTACAGATATTATCTTAATTACAAGAAATACAGAATATTTTTCGAATATAGAGAGAATACACACAGGTCAGTTGCTGGCGCTGTACTATTTCAGTTTTCTAATTTGTGTTTTCAGCGCTAATGAGAGTTGATATTTAATAGTGATATAAGGCCCATTTGCTTGATGAGCTGCCAGGGATGGGTGGCTCTTATTTCGTCTCTATTTCTGGTTATATACTCGATGTGGTTAATAAACGTCATATAGCAACAAATTAGATTTACTATATATAAAATTTAAGTTAATGAACTTTTTGTGACCACTTAGTAGAAACTTACCTTCAGGATCCAAAAGCCTGGTGACTCCATACTCCTTCTCGACCACGTGGAATGCCGTCTCCAAGCGCTCGCGGACTTGTCTTGACCTGATATGACAATAAATTAAATAATAAGTGATGTTGAAACTGTAGTTCTATCAATTAATTAATTTCTCTAGAAGCACAACTAAGAAAACACTGACGTGACCATAGATATATCTATGGACCAGCATGCTGATTTTGATTCAAATCGGAATCAATGGGGTGGTCTCGAAATCGGATGGGTTTCTGAGCGAGAAGATGAACCTGATTCCTACTATATCTTTCTAATTTGTGAGTTAAATCAACTATTGTTCCGATTAGAAATGTCAAAAGTTTCCGATCAGCCAGTTGTGAGTCGCAATTATGCGCCTCGACTCGGAAGAGACGCAGTTTCCAATCGGGAGAGTCAATCAAAATCAAGCTGTTGACCGAGTGAAACACCAATTTTTGCTCTCTTACCATTGACTTACAATTATATGGACGTCGGGTCCGCGCTAAAAAGTGTCCGAACTTATAGGGCGTCATTCACGCTTTAGTCTTCGTTTGTTCGACTGACAGCGAAGCAAGCAAAATTAGACAGTACTGCGATGACATTACAATTTAAATTCAACGTTTTAGCTTTTTCATATTCCTTTACATGTCACTACGTTTAAATAGGTTGACTTGGGACATTTTTTTCGTAGTTTTTGTATTAGACCCGTCGTCCATATATTTGTAAGTCAATGTCTCTTACTAAGGAATTCCCTGTACTATGAGCACCATACTCCGTACCGTACTCCCGTACTTCGTCCGACATTCATCTGGAACAATTACTGTGAAATAAGTAATACTCGACCAAATTATAAAAGACGCATCATGCGAATGAAGCTTCATACGTGACATTGTCTTTTAATTAGTTCGAGCGGTACTTATTTGAAAGTAACTGTTTCAAGCAAATGTCAGACGGAGAACTCGCTGAGACCTCATCCAGCTCCTACCGTGCAAACCCTTAGGTTACCGAGATCGTCATTTAAGTACTTGTAGATAGGTTTGCAGGCATAATAAAACTATTGGGATACACTGAATTTTTAGAACTATGTATACGAATAGAAAGCAAATATGACATGTTCATGGCAGAGTTACCGGCATGAGTAGCGCGAACAATCATTACCTTCGATAATACACAAAGAACATCCAGATTAGAATCCATTTCCCAAATTGGTCCTACCGAATCGAAACCTGGACATCCCACAGCACAAACAGTTGATCATCCAGGTCATCAGTTCCATAAAAACTAACGAGACTCGAAGCTTGCCTCTAGAATACCAGTGTTCACTAACATTTTACTACATTATGTTGATTATGCTGAATTCTTTGACTTACCTGATATTACGCCAGTCTACCAGGTCAGGACGGTTCCTATGAATGAGCGCGTTGAAGGCCATGCCGTCTCGCCATGACGACGTGAAGTCTGACACACGGACGCCGGGGTACTTGGCAGTGGACCGCCGTGCCCATGATAGCAGGGCTTCTCGAGCAGTTACATTCGGTTCTTGGCCCACTACGATGTCGGATATCTGTAACAGAAAAAGTAAAATTAGTTTGCTTATAAAATTACCCTAAATCAACAGGATGATGTCTCAATGTCTGCGAAACCTCCAAGGGATCATTCTACCTATCAATAAATTTACTGACAACACCTCAGAGATCACAAAAAGAACCGTTGTTCCATTGTTACTAACTAAATGTTTAAGCCTGCCTTGAATACGCCTTGAATAAGCAACCCAAATTGTGGGGTAAATCCGTGTCTAACGAATACCAGAGAATAAAGAAATGCATTTTGTGAAGTAAAGACTATTTCCACCTAGACCCAAAAACAATTGTTCTCCCGACTTGGCTACCACATGATTTTGAATATTTTATAGTAATACTATTGGCAGGATTCGATGGGCAGAAGCCGCCTAAGTCGATATAACTATTATTACAGTAAAGCAGCATTGTCATGTTCAGAATTGAAAGCCAGCCAGATAAGAATAGAGAACGCCAGAGCAATCACGGGTTCAGTCTAAGAATTTATGTTCCATGGCCGGTATCACATATGGCATATTAAGGATCATTGCAAAAGTTTATACTACGTGGTCACCACTTTCCATCAGGTATATAATCAGGTAGATCATCTGACAATTTGCCGGTTTGTATGCTATAATAAAAAAAAATATCTACGTAATTTCACCTAAAACATTTGCTTTCGCGCACAGTACAATTATTCTTTTGTACCCTTTTGTATTTTGATCGCATAATTGGATGTATCTTCTCACGACCACTTTTCGATAACGTCTCGGTAAGATTTAGAAGCTATTGTTTTCTGTTTTTTTAATTATAATCCTGGAAATTAAATTGTTACTATAGTGCCTATTTTTAATTCAATTGTATTTTTTTGATGACATTTACTACTATAAAGTTCAATTGGGGCGCTAGTCATGTTGCAGAATTTGAAACATCCATTTTTATATTATTATTGATACTTGGATCGATCATAAATTTATTAAGGAACATTGAAAAATAAAGTTAACGAGTCAATTTCAGTCACATTTTCATAGATGAACAAAAGACACTACCGAGTTTGCCTTTGATCACCCAGGTGACGACATCCGGGTAATCATAGTGGAGTAGACCGCCTTTAAGGTAAAATATAATGACGTTATAAAATACAATGGTAAGATATAATTGAGAGGAAGATAGAAGTGAAAAGAAAGAAAAGAACACCAAGAATGGCGTTAGTGAACAAATAAAGAAGAAAATGAAAGTAAACAGCTATAAGGAGATCAAGGAGCTGGATATGAACCGTAAGACGTGCAAAGAGGAGGCTACATCGACAAGAGCCTGGGTCTTAAATATGTTGAGTGATGACTATGAAGTTGATATTTTAATGAGTTTTGTGATATTTTTTACAAGATTTCTACAAAGTTAAAAGAGTAACTCTAAAGAGACTGAGGCTCTAATGTCCGAGCCCAACATTATTGGAGGCTAAAGCAGTGAGATTCCGCTAGATGGAACACGTCGAGAAAATAGTAAATGATCGTGCTTTGGAAGGAGCATATATGAGGCGTACGTCCTACGTATCAATGGAACCATGATATCCATAAAGACCTAAGGTATCTCGGTACTGGAGATTGGCAGAAAATGGCATGGGCGTGGGATCTGAAGGCCATGACAACTGCGCTGCCGTAGTAAATAAGTACGATACGTATTATTCGTTCTTTTCAATGGAATCTTCCCTTAGAGTTATTAAGTAACGCGAAAAACACAATGAATCATCATCACTGGTACTTTCAGGTGTGATTTGTTACCTATTTAGTGTTATAGTCCATGGTCAACATCGCGTTATCTTTTTCTAATTTGTTAAGTGGCCGTAACTTGTTTTACGCAGTTTAATACATAAATAAACCTGTGTAATAAGAATATATCCGGAATGAGAATTTTTTTACATTAATGAAGAAGTAATTTGTAAAAATTCTTTATTGAAATTCGCACCTTAAGACATTTATACAATGTTCAAATTTGTAGTATAAACTTTATCTACCTTGACGTAGCTATTAAAACTAAATTTAATTTCAAGACAGTCAATAAAAAAGCCATTATTTTTAAGACAATTCAACAAATTGGACACAAAGGTCATCACCTAATCATGCCTATGAAATTGAACGAAAGACATAGGAGAAAGCAAATCGTAACCATTCGAAGCTGCTAAGACTCGAACTTGTGCCAGATTTTCTACGAAATATACGAGACTTGCTGTAGAAAATCCAATCAGGAAACATTACCGTCTTTCTGGGACAGTTGGGCAATAAATGACTACAAATCAGTTTTGCAAATTGAAGGCTAATAAGTTCAATGTAGGCCCTTGACTTGTGGCAGACAAACTTATTTCTTGTAACACATCATTGATGTCAAAAGTCGACTCTAATGACAACATTATAGAGTTGAAAAGTAACTGCAACAGATACCTTTAAAAAACTGCAGTAACAAAATCAACGTTCAATGAACTCTAAACAACGCCAAATCGATTAGATCAGCTGTGGCGCTACAAGAACCAGACCGAATTACAAAGCTATTTGCAGTTGTAGAACAAAATTACCAATACAGCCTGTACGTATAATTCATAATGGGAACGGTAAAAATTAATTTGTAAAACAATAGCTAACTTTTCGTCTGCTTTCATTAGTTTCTAGTGTATTTAGTACATGATGATTAGTTTATGAACTGTAAAATAAATTTGTTTTATAGTACGATAGGAAGATGGGCAATCACTGCAATAAGAAGTCATTAGTGATAAAATTCCTATAAGATTGTGGTGTATGGAAATTTGCTTTTTGCATTGAATTTTGTTTGCCGTATAGTTATTGGTTACGAACAGCACCTCGTTAGTCTCGTTGTGACGTTCGTTGTAGAAAGTATTATCCCCATGAATTAGGCACTGTGTGAACGCAGTGCCTAATTCTTGGGAGATTATTTGTGGATTTCAATTCTTTTCGATTCCTTTTTTGTTAGAAAGTGGGTACCTCCGTATTGATATGTTAAATTTGAAGAAAATAGTCCACCTCTAAGGGTGGCAAACTAGGGGATGAATCCGACTTTTTCCGCGCGACCTTTTCCGCGCAATTTTCGGTACCCGATTTCAATAAAACTTTGCAAATAGACATTATAATTACACGAACTTCTGAGGTCGGTTTTTTATTATAAAAAAGTTATAATTAAATATTTATAATAAGTTGTAATAATGCACATTATAATAATATATAATTTAAAGTACTTCTAGATAAATTTAACGTCATATATGGGTTGATCCGTACATCCAAAGATCAAGTCATATCAACCTCGCTAACAAAGGAATATTTTTTGTGACCAGCACATTGTCTACGTGACGAAATGGTATACCGTTGTACCAAATGCGTGAAGAGGAAAAAACAGGAAAATAAGTAGCATTAAAATAGCACTGAGAATATTTCACCCTCATTATCAAAACTAACGTAATCGACATTATATCGAAATCGAGTTATTAACATATCTGGAATCAACGAAACGAGATCTATAACCCCTTCTAATCGGTTTTTTTACACCTTGTTTAGTTTCAGAGCCAAATTGTCAGCGCGCATAGGCTTCAATCGGACACATACCGCTAAACAAATTTTTGTATTTAATGCGGAGGGTGAACTGACCGAACTGCAAAGTGTGTGGGAAAGGGTGTGCATCATTTGCTCATTGAGTATGTTCGGACGGAACCTATCAGGGTGCAGTTGTTTGCAATCAACCTGATTTCTGTACATTTAAAGTTGGGTGGTTTCAATCCGTTTTGTCGGAGTCAACATGTAGGGCCGCAAAGATGACTTTATTTATTGATTTATTTATTTATTGCATCATAAGTACAGAGAATGGTATCTATAAACATGGACACTGTTAGGGTATTGCAATCTAATTATTAATTTTGTATATACTTAACTATATTATACTTAATTAACATTATTTAAGTCGGCCGCTTCAAAAAGGGTCCACTGAAAACCAGCGCTGTGGCCCCGCTGCAGTATTTCCTGAGTTGGGCCCTTTTCATTGCAATACATTTTAGGCATAAAATCTTTTAAAAAAATTTGCATACATTTTTGGTTCGGTAGTATTTTGATTTATCTGTCTGGATTTCATTAAGTGTTTTCTTGAACTATTTTTTCTAAAATCAAAGTTAAAAAAACGAGTAAACATAATAAAGAATTATCCAAAATGCATATGCGTTAGTTATGACGAGGAGGGCAGATTTGTAAACGTAAGAGGGTCGTGGGGTTGATCCTGTCTTGCACCTTTGAGTTTTTCATATGTTAAGTACGATATTTAATTTGAAATTAACAATGAGCTTTTCGGTGAAGAAAAACATCGCCAGGAAACCTGTACACATCTGCAAAGCAAGTTAATGACGTGTTTGAAGTCCCTGGACGCGGGAACTGCACCCCAAGCCCTGTCATTAATAGAGGCCTGTGCCCTAACAGCGGGACAATATACAGGCTAACTATTATTGTTATGTTTTATAATTAAGTAGCAGTAGAGGTCTTTGTGAAAGAGTTCATCCAGGGAAGTACTGTCAGCACATCTATTTCTGCCGCCAAACGGTAATGTGAGCATTACTGCGTTCCGGTTTTGAAGGATAAGGTTATTGGTGGAATTACATTGTCAATTTTGTCTCAGGGTGACAGATGTCACTACTAAACGGACGTGTGCGCAAACTCTCCATTGCTGTGCTGACAGTACTTCCCTGGATGAACTCTTTCACAAGGACCTCTACTGCTACTTAATTATAAAACATAACAAACTGCAATGGAGAGTTTGCGCACACGTCCGTTTAGTATCAGGGGGTCTACTCTCGACCTCCGTCCGACATCCGTCCGAAACAATTACTGCCAAATAAGCAATACTTGATCAAATTAAAAGACAAGTATCCAGTATGAACCTTCATTCGCATTACGCGCCCCCCTGTTCCGAATCCGAGAAATGACGGTCAGAAATTTCACAGGAACCTTTTTATCTCTAGGTATACAAGCGATATTTGGATTTTCTCGGATTCGAATTGGACTTAGTGTACACGCGACATCCAAAGTGGGTCTGAGTTTTCCAGATTTGTATAGTCTCGGATTAGGAACGAATACGCATCAGATGCAGTAAGTAAAGCTCTGAAAGGCACTGCAATTATTATGGTTGGGTGTGTCGTTTACCAAGAGCACATCTTATTCATCCCGTTACTTCGACATCATAACAAAAATAAAAGTTGTTTAGAATCATCAAATTATCATAGGCGGTGATAACTACTTTCGATCTGGTGGAATGTTCAATTTATACTAAATAGTCGGTTTCATTATCATTATATAAATATAACCACTTTCTTAAAATGACATCATGAACATGGATATAAAATGTCTAGTGCCTTCGTGGCGATGCTGACCTCCTTCATTGTTATATCACCTTTTTATTACCCTTTTTATTGGTTCCTGGCCACTTAGTTTCAAAATTTGGAATCGTTCTCAAATTCCCTTTTCTTTCTCTATTCTTACGTAGGTTCATTCCGTCATCATTCCCATCAAAATTCTCAAAACGAAAGGACGTATCCACAAATCATCACCCTCATTTGATTCCAAACTTCACGTCATTTACTGTTAAATTGTGTTGTTTAGTATCAATTGTATTTTTTTATAAAAATAAATCACGTGGAGCCAGTCATTTCTTTCTTTTTGCTAAGGTTAGGCTACACCTTTAAGCTCCACTGCTGGATGTAGAACCCCCAAACGACTATCCCACAATTAACACAGCTGTAGAAACCCTTCACTTGTTTTTAGAGCTGTGCCTAGTCGCTGTATATGAAAACATGAGGTGTGGTTCTATTCATGACCTAGAGGTGCGCGGCAAAATTTACCAATGTGTGCACTAATTAAAGTTTCCAAATGACTAGGTATTCGAATGAAAGTGCGCCAAAGGGGAATCAGATCGTGAAGCGTATGCGCGCTTTCACTCTTTATGTTAATACGCGAGATTTGTTCAGGTTAGATGATACGGTTTAGAATATTAGTTAAGAATTTTGAACCTTTTCCAAGACATCAAATTATACAAAATTCAATTAAAGTTTTGATTATGGCAACCCTAATTTGACATCTCCAATTTGACCTATAACGATTAAACAAATTTTGTTGCTTTTAATTTTTTAAAGCAGTCATGTAAATGTATTGTAATAATTAAAAGAACTTTATTTAAATGTTATGTAAATGATTGTTATGATCAAACAAAACTTAAATAACAAATAAAAAATAATATGTCGCAAAACATTATGTTACATAATTAGTAATGACATATTTCAATGCCGAAACATATATATCAAGAACGTTCATTCCGCTATACCAAGTGTTGCTATAAACAATTTTCAATTCCCAAAAAAAATCCATGTATTGGTATAGGATATTCTACCAATTCTTACCAATTAAGGGAATATATTTCTGTCTCCATACAATAAAATCTACGGCTCTTTCAAGTTTCAAGTTGACGCTAAGATAAAATAACATAGGTGGGGGAGAAGGCATGGCGTCATGACATCATCATGTCAGGGTCACTCAACGGCGCCAATTGACAGGAAGTCTTCTAGACTACTAATATTTAGGTAAATATTTCGGGTCTTAACGAGATTAAATACTAGGTTAGAGGTTTAAAGGGACTACGGATGAAATTAATCGATAACTTGTTATGTTTAGGAGAACGTCTTATTGATCTAGTTGCGACTTTCCACGTATTTATCTGATAAAAATATTGTGCCTCCGTCAAAAGTGTAAGTGGTTTACATTTTTGCATAATAAAGAGGTTTAAAGACTCTACGAACGAAATTTAGTCGATAACTTTTTAAGTTTCACTATTGAAGCATAAAAAGTTATCGACAAAAGTTATCGGTAGGTAAAAAAATTCACATATCGTCAGGAAGGATTTAACGTTATTACTTTGTTATTTCAATGGCTATTGTATTTTTGCACACTAAGTAAAATTTATGTTGTCTACGGACTGATACCAATAGACTCCCGTAGACCACTCTAATTTGGTTGCCACGACATTTACCCGGATTTCACTTGGCCACTAAATTGCCGAAATGGAAACTCATAATCCAATGCTCGTTACGCTTATTTGCACTATCCCCGACGATATACATTTTTTTTATAAAAAATAAATAAGTGTGTATTTGACCTCCATCCCACCTGACGGAAAATGACGATGAGGTAGACAATGGACTTTGTATGACTTTCATGTGACAAAAGCACTTTTGACGTATGATCACATGTGACTTCATTAAACCAAGGGAAGGGAAGACGGGAAAAGGTTCACCTACCCGCGGCTACATAGACCAAATAAAGGAAAAGGCCGGTGTCATGTCATACTCGTATAAGGAGGTCAAGGAGCTGGCTTATAAGAGAAATGATTATAACTATATTCTTGTCGGTGGAGCATCTTTCGATCATTCATATCCTCATAAGAGATCTTAAGTTTGACGATGATGAAGAAATAATGCTTCTGTCAAACGTCAGTGTTCAATCTACATCCAACTAGTAGGGAATGAGTATAAGAGCAACGAAATTCACTACGGGACAACAACGGCTCATATTTAACAGATTCCCAGATACGTTATGAGTAGCGGCGATGACGTCATCAGCAAAAAAGCATCGCGACGTAGACGTTACATTCTGCGAAGCGAGTTCCCACGAAAAGGTTAGAAGTCTTATAATAGGCATGTCTGAGGTATTGTTGTTATTGAATTTTAAACACTTCTTTCAGATTTATTGTAACGATATAGTGTAATCTGTTAACTGCTGACTCGATCGGATTCTGTAGCTCTGTTGGCAGAGCAGTCGCCCTGTAGGGCTAGCACGATACGGCGCGACTTGTGCGATAGCGACATTTAGCGTGGGATATCTATGCGAGAAAAGCAGTATCTCGCGGTGTACTGTGTTGCAGTACGAAGTAATTTTTCTTAGAACTGACACAGGAGTGTTGTACTGCGGTAGATACCATGATATCTACCCAGACGGGTGGTACAAACTATGATGTTGATGTATGATGATGAATAGTAGCAGTAGAGCTTCTTGTGACAGAGTCCGTCCAGGGAAGCGCTAGTCTTGTCAATTTTTCTCTCAAGTCTTTGCGATTTAAAGTTGTGACGCACAGCTTGTGCTTCCAGTCACTTACTATCATAAAGAAAAATCCTATAACAAGACATCTGTTTATTGTACCAAGTGAAATCAATACTTTTCCACTTCAAACAATAAAGTGATGGTGAAGACCAGATTTGAATGAATCAAATCAAACTCTGTCTTAACCGTTTATAATAAAGTTCAATGCTCCTCTTAAATGTCTTGCTAAATATAAATCTCAATCGACTGGATTACTTGGGATTAATCATTTAGTATCACGATATTTTATTACAGTCATTCTGAGGTTATTGAACTAATGCAATTGTATTTATAAGTAAAACAAAGAACCGTCTGACTGCTTATATCCTACTGTTGTATAACTGTTTTGTCAGAAAATGGTTTGGGATCATAATGTTGGCAGTGCCATCTGAAAGGGCGAGTAAAAGTGGCCCGTCAACTGGGTCCCGCGACTCATGGAGCCCCTTAATTTTTGCGACAAAAGTCCATCTGATGATGACTTCCAACCTGATCTAACATAACGATAGTTGAGGAGAAGGACTATATTTATGTTTTCGCAGAGGTTTGAATCTCAAATGCAAGATTCTTCATGATGTCATTTTTACTGCACAATCAATATAAGGCACCAAAGTAAAAATTTCCATACATAGATTCTAGGTCTTTTCTGTTCCCCTTAAACAATGAATGCGGAAAACGAACTAATAGTCAAAATTTCATATTTTTGGTTTCAGCAGTTTCGACTACATCAATTCGGTTGATGTAGTCGAAACATCAATAAGGATTTAAATCTTTTATCGAAGTTCAACGAGCGCAGCACGATTGGCACTTCCGGATGGAATTACTCCGTCGTTCCTCAACAGATTTGCATGAAACTTGAAAGTAGCAAAAAAAAATACAACGCTACAGGTCGTGACGAAGATCAAATTTTGAGTTTTGATCTATGACCTGAGATATTAGAGGTTAAAATTACCACATTAAGTCTACGAGATAAAATATTAATATAACATTTCCACGCGCAAATGTGCAGAACTTTGAAAAGAGAAAAAAAAGAAACAAATTCTGCAGCTTTTCAATCTGAAATCGATTTCGCCTAGTATTGGTGCATGTTACACCTTTCTCCTACGCTCTGGCTTTTGTATACTGTAATGGACCTACTATAGTGTTGTAGAAGGGGTTCTTTGACGTTTGGATGACGTCACCAATTTTGCAGTTAAACTGTAAGTAGTGTAAGTCCATTAAGTGTAACCGACGGTACTACGAGTACAATACAAACAGGTAAATTTTAGATAGTCGTTTCCATAAGGACTCAACACTTAGAAACGAATCAGGAGAATTGATGATTGTCTCGCATAGTCAAAATTCGGTCGAGATAGTCACTGTTCGAGGGAAAATCTTAACACGGTGAAGCAAATTTAGATAAAACGGATAAATGCGATGAGGAAAGTAGCTAAAGAAGTCTATTATTATAAAATAGGTTTGTTGCAGTATCGTATATTTCTGTGAATTATATTAGAATTCTTATAGATTGTATGATAAATTTACTCCACAATTTTCAATGTTAAAATTTAATGCAGTGTTCTAAACAATCGTGCCAGTCGTGAGCTCGTGGGCAATTGATAACGTCTCTGACCTAATGGGCAACTACTGGAGCACCTTCTTGTGCACTTAACGGGCTCAATGATGGATAGGATGATACTATAAAACGAAAAGGTGGTTTTAAATATTTGAACAGAAAGCAGCAGAAAAATTACGGACGGAGCGTAGATTTATAAACAGTATTAATTAGATTCTGTTTTAACAGATAATATAACAGAATTTATTTCGATGTGTGTGCCGAAGCTCGCACCCTTTTACCATCGGACGTCCAGACATACGACGGGATATCGTCCGTACTTGGTCGATATTTCCTTCAGGCGTACTCAGCGCTTTTCGTTATCTTTTATTATGCGTACAGGCCAGGAATGGAATTCCCTGCCTGCGACTGTTTCCGAGCACATACAACCCGAGTATCTTTAAAGTGCTATTGAATAGGAATCTTCTGGGCGAACTTGGTCCATCGTAGTTCCTATCTGTGCTACAGGGCTAGATAATGGCCATGAGCAAATCCATTTAATTAAAGAAAAACACATTTAAAAACTCCCGATACAAAACAGTATACTCCAAAAAGTCAACAAAGTCACCATCTGTGAACTAACAATTCAGATCAATTTGATGAGTCCAAACAAGATAGTTCTACTGTAAATAGTCCAGGAGTTGGGTAGTATGCAGACTGCTCTGGTTGCAGCATTAGATCAAGTTACGGTTTCATTGTAAAGTCATCGGATTTCTATAGTATACCAAATTTCAAGTGGATCGAACACGTGGCAGTAAAAAAATATTCATCTTATGACTGAGATCCCTACACTAACTGGGAAAAGAGCTGTTGATCTTTAAATCGTCATGCGTCCTAAAAATACAACGGTGTCACCATCCACCGGTGAGATCAGGATGGTGTTTATCACCACCGGATCCTGATGAAATTAACCTTCAAATTAAAAACGCTTCAGATCAGTCCATCCCTTAAGGAGCTACGAGACACACAAACATATACAGGCAACACAGATGCACAGGCAAAGGCTTCAAACTTATAACGGCCCTCTGTTTTTGGCGTGGGGTATTAAAAAAGGGTCCGGATTTCGAGTCTGATGAAGTCAATGTCGTATAGTATCAGGAACTGAAAATTAGGACGCTGAATAGAGATGATTGGCGATTACTCGTGAAAAACAGCTCTTTAATAAGAACAAATAAGAAATGGTGGAGCTTTCCAGTTCGTCCAAAGAAGTACTGCCATCTTACTTATTTTTGTTTTGACAGGTAATGGTGCTGGTGAAAATAATGGTGGGCAGTGCCCTTCAGATCTTTGCGAATTAAAGCTCCACCAGCACTCTCACACTTGGTATTATAAAAGAAAATTTTAATCGCAAATATCTGGGAGGCACTTGCACTGCGCCCGTTACAATGAGGCATACAGTTGACAAATCCCATCAGCCTGTAGTTTTGGAAGATTACATACCAAAATGGAAACAAGTAAGGAATAAAAACCTCAGTTTGGTCTTAACAAAACTTAAACACATCTCTCATAAATAAACCTTTTGATCATCGCCAAAGAAAAACAAAACGATAATAAATATCATTACGCATACAACCTCCAACATACAGTATGTTCCACATAAATAATTCAACAGCCAAACGCTGTATAAACAAGATGAGGTCACCAATTGACATCATACCCTATATGTCTATCTTTGCACGAGGCCGCCGATCGTAAGTTACAAAAACAGGTTAAAAAAATAACGTAGGAGTCATATTTGGTTCATATTCTTTCAAATCATGTAATTTATGTCCTAAAGTACAGATTTCCTCTCGGCATGAGCATAAAACGTAATCGTCACCTTCGACCCTAAATCGGATGCGTTATTTCCAGACATATCTCGATTTACTCAGTATTTTTTGTGTAAATTGAATTTGAAAGAATCTATTTCTGAATTATACAGTTACGTAAGTCCATAAAATATTAGTAGAATGTTAAGTGTTCATTTTCATGAACATGTCCAAACATGTAACTTATTAAAGATTGACTTGTCCATTCTCTCTACTATCACCTTCGTAAGACTGTTAATATTGCCCCGCACTTTTGTTATTATACTTATAACCTCATGTTTAGCGACAATCGTTTCTGTTAGAAAGCGGAAAGCGGAAAGCGTGCACAAAGATGGCATGTGTTCGACTCCAAGATACCTTCATCTTCTTCGGATACCAGAATTTTGCTGGTGTCCTATTGACATTTGCTCGATTTAGTTAGCTTGGAAGGTACTACAATTCCAAATAAACGGGGACAACGTTTTGTAGGTCCTAATTCTCTGATTGTACTAACCATCTGATTTAGGCTGTCAGACAGTCGGATGCTTTCGATCGATTAAATTGCTATCGAACGATTGCTTTATAAGTTACAAATTTCCATCCGTTACGATCAGAAAGTGAAGATCATGGTTAAGCCATAACTAACAACAAACTTAAAGGTAACTTCACATTTTATTAATATCACGTTTCTTGTCGCTATACGAAGAACAAAAATGAGTAAACATTAGAGTAGGTATACATTATATCAGCTTTATTGAAATTAGAAGACAACCGTTTTCTACACAGGGATTGAGGAACATTGCAAGGTACACAAAGTGAATAATGAAGTGAGGCTCTAATGTCACCTTGGCTAAATTTGGGCCGGATGAGGTACTGTAACTCTGGGAGAGTTACAATGGCTACAGGTCGCAGTGAGTGTTGAACCGTTAAGTGACTAAAAAGCCACTCGCCCACGTTTAGTTCAGGTGATTGCAATTTCCAAGAATTTCCAGTCAGATGAGTGTTTACCATAAAAAGACATCGGTCTCTTTTAACGGCAGTAAATCTAATTGGTTGTGAGTCATTTAATTGGATGCCTTTTAAACATCAAAGTACTGCTTTGTATCAACACATATACGCCTCGCTGCTGAGCAGGATTCTATTTTAATTAAGGGAAGGAAGTACGTATCAAAAATTGACGAGCGTAATAATATCTGAATTATTCTAAACACTTTTTTTTTAACTTAAATAAACTTAAATTTAACCCCATTCTAACAGGAAAATACACCAAACAAAAAATAAATAATAAAAGAAGAACCTCAAAAGGAAAAAAAAAGTAAAAGTACCAGACAACTAAAAATACAAATAAAGAACTGGATTAAAATGTATAACATGACAATTGATCTGATATTGACCCATTAACGGGTTTTATGAGTGACAGTTTGAGATGGAATCATTTAAAGTGTATTATGCGTAACCCATCAGTCGTACAGTACAATTACTGTGGGACTATATTGACGGATTCTATAAGCTTCTTAAAACATAATCGTACAATTATTTAAAAAGTCGCTGATCTCACATTAACTTTCATGACAACGCATATCAATTAGAAGTATTTTTAAACAGATAATAAACGTAAAAAAATAACTTTGATCAGCGACTACTGACTGTGTTTCCATTATGGCAATATGTTGCTCGCATTGCCGCAACCAGCAGAGCTTATTACATGCCCAAAATAGTACATGTAGATTAAGCATATCTTTAAATGCTTCAAACATTCTATAATTTCCATTGGAAATTTTAAAACCATTGGGCATTCTGGGAACTGGACATTGTGAACCTAATACGTCCGTCATTTTATCCATTCATCCAATCGTCTGAGACGATAACGTTTTATTATATATTATTTTATTTTTATTAAAAGGAAGACGAGTCGAAGTTATTGAGGAGATTGGTATGAATGTAGTCAAAGGGTTATAAAAGGATTGTATTATTTCTAAGAACATTTAAAGCAACGGTTTTAGGGCGATGGGGATTTGTTAAAGTTAATGTGAGATAGCAGACTAGGAGAAACAAGGTTACCGCGTATGAGCTTATGCAAGACAGCAATGTCCAAATACTGGAAACCTGAAATACTGCTCACTCCGCCACTATTTTTGTTCTATTCATCGAAAGTCTAATTAAATACCATTTCACGTTTTTACTTGAATCTCTGCAGTTATCGGATCTCACACTATCCGTAACGTATACCTATCTGCATTCTGTACTTTCTCAATTAGCCCTTGGCTTTCTCTTTCAACGCGTGCGCACGGAACTTGATTTATATATTGACTTTAGTCAGGCCATGGATTTGTGAAAGATGTTGCAAAGAAACTCAAGTCACTTGATACTTTAGGGCATTTTGTTTTACCATTAAAAAATAAATACAAAAATCATCTTTCAACGTAAATTTATAAATCAGCTAGTCAAAAGTTTTGTAGGATTAATTTATTTAATTTAATCTAGAAATGTTCTATTTTCAATTCAATTAAATTTATTGCTCCATATTGTTTACAAAGGTCTTTTTTAACTTCAATTGCCATTGTAGGTAGGACTGGCAGGAGATTTCGTTTGAGGAAAATTTGAAATTCTAAATCTTATGATGCAAAAAAATATATACAATAAGACTGAGCAAAATTAGTTCAAGTCACACAAATCTCGAATCCGAATGAACGACGTGCGCGTACGCATTTCGACAACGCGTGGCCAACCGCGCGTATCTCCGCCGTCTGCGAATTGCTATTGTTAAGAATCCTCTGAGTAACACCTATGTTATGTCTGGTGGAGAGGTATTACAAATCTTTACATTACATTACATTACACAGACGGTCCACTTTACAAAGAATTATTTTTTTATACAATGTTTATTTAGTTATTCGCATCTTTGTCTAACGGTGACTTTCTTTTGTTTTTAGAGATGATGCCGCCCGTCAATACATTTTTGTATTATTTAACTTTTACTAGTTAAACCTCTAAACAATATCATCTACTCCGTACTTAATGTTCGTGGATACTCGACCAAAATTGATACGTGATGTTTCTACAATTTCAGGTATGATTAACTTGAAATGTATCATTTCGTGACGAGATGAAATTTTAATAATGGAATCAAATAGCTAATTCTCCGACTTTTTATTCATCTGATTATAGTAATTAAGTATTTTTATTAAATTGCCTTTGCCTTCTTTAGATACAATCAATAGAACGCTGGATTTAACACTCTGAACTTTGGATTGATTCATCATAGGGAAACGTACCTACATCTCTAACTATCAAATTTATATGATCGATGTTTTCAATCACTTCCATGACTTCATCGACTTTTAAATTTTAAATCAAAACTCATGACGTGTTTGGATGACAAAACAATGAGTTACCATAGAGCTTATGACGTGGAAATAAAATTCAGAACTTAACTGTAACTTCAAAATTAACCTGATAAAATCTTTGGAAAATAGGTTTACATGAACTATGTTTACAAGTTACATATGGATGCTTTATGTAGAGAAATGATAAAAAGAAAATGTTTTACTAACTGTATTGTCATTAATACGAAACTTGATAACCAAAGGTAGCTCGTTAGCCTTTAAAACATTAACCACTTCCACTTTTTCAGATAATACTTCGTAGCGTCGAACAAAATCAAGAGCCTAGTTAAAGATCCCAAACCGCAAAACACGGTCCTATACCCTGACCATTACGCATAACCATAACGCACGGCAAGTAGTTAACGCATCGCTGCGCACGCGCCATGCTGTCATGTGTCGGCGCACCTGTGGGGCTTCCTGTCCGCCATCTTGGGAGTCGGTGCGGGTTAAACGACGGTAGATGAACTTTTAGATAATAAGGAAATGTTGTCAAGTGAGTAGTGATGTCGACACAAGAAAGAATTGCAAAAAATACAATCTGGTCGCCAACCGGGTGTCAAGCTTATGGTAAACCCTGCTTTTTGTAAGTTTAACTGGAGTTAGCTTGTCGCAATGATGTTGTATAGGTTATTACATCATCAGTGCAAGAATTAAATTTAGAGGGAATTTAAGAAATAGAATGTAAAAAGGATTAGAAAAAAAAGTATTTTATGAGTACGAATTAAGAAAAAAAAATGAAACAACAATAAAAAGTTCAAACTCAGGAGATGGTGTTGAGGAATCATAGAGCAAGTAGTAATAGGAACAAAAATGTGTTTAACCGGGTAACCAATTGGGTTTATTTTATTAAAATAAATGATGAACTAAATTATTTTGGAGTAATTTCTGCCTTCTGGTAATTGCTGTTACATGTTATTTATATATGTCTCATCCTGTTATACCAGTTTAACATTTCGAAAAAACGATTAAAAACATGAAATGTTTGACATTTCTTAATAACATTGAACGAGGTGATGATTGCGTGAAGCAGTTTTCAAGCAACTTGAAAAAAAACTGGTTTTAAATTGACTCTGAATCACTGGAATTAACTGCTACTGGTCTTTACTCATAATTTAACATCTGTGTTAACCTTTTAATTTATCAATTAAGATGAGCTTTTGTACTTTACTAGAGATGGTAACAAGAAGTTTTACTTTTATCCAAATTATACTTTAGTTATTCATGATACAGTTGCCATAGCTTATCTACATTTAGAGTGGTTTAAGGGGTAGAGTTAACATGATGATGAGTTCCAGACGCTCCTAAAACCAGAAGGCAAAAACATTTATGAAACATGTTTGGCTAAAGGTATGATGATAGGTAAAAAAATATTGTTAGTAAATCCAATAAACGATGTTCGATAAATAGTCAAATGTAACAACAAATCATTAAGCATGCAAGAAATTGCACAATGTAAATACTAACGGGTCACGGTCAACGCCTTGCAGAACCCCACATGGCTTGTACTACAAATGCACATAATTATGGTAACTTTGAAAGCCAATTAGGCTTATTAAAACCCTGGTTTGTACAAAACGCTTTAAATAATTTAATATACCATTCTGTTAAATATACAGAAATTTGTCGTTTGAGTTAAAAGCTTCTGTTAATTCCGTCGGCTGAACATTCGCGATCGCTTATACAATAATTCTTTAAATCGTTTGCTATACCTCTAAATTTCAATTCGTATAAGATAATTAACGTCAATAAGCATCAGTACATTACAAGCTGTTACATAATTATATACAGGCACATCGGTTAACTGTAGTATCTTAATAAGTAACCATTCTTTAATAATTATTCACTCTATTTAACTAGACGTCATAACTGTTTTGCTCATCAACGTTTTTGTTCAACAATTTTCTACTTAAGCATGGACGCGTGAGATTCCACACAGAAAGCGTATTTGCATACTAAATAGTTGAACTAGATCAATGCATCTGTCTTGAACATGACTGTCATTAAAACTTGAAGATGGGTCTACTAATAATGTTTGACTTGATGAAGCTCTCATCCCAGTCATATCTATAGCCATTATACCTGAATGTGTAATGCAGTCTTCAATCGTGGTACATAACGCCGCAAATACAACACTTGTTCATTTGAGTATATTATAGAATAGAATTGGAAACATTAAATAGTCAGTAATATATTTTCGTAAATCTCGTTACCGATTTAAATACAGGACCACTTTCTTAACGTAAGATATGGTCATTTTCACAGAAGCTACTTAAAAAATAAATGCATCAATTAGTCAAAATGAATCTCCTACGCATTAAGCTGACGTCGAACACGCCGCGGATCTCACGGTCAATTTGTTAGACAAATTGTTCTTAGGCGTGCACCACGCCTGACTTCCTGATGGTCGGTTGTAGACTGGAAGTAGGGTTGTCATCAAATGTCACCCACGGAAGGTAAGAACATAAACATTGATGATAAAACCGAGTGACAGAGATAGTAGCAGTGGTATTTGACATTATCAATTCACCGTGAAGGCAGCTATTTAAAAGACGTGAACATAACGTTATGAATTAATCATCTATCCTACACGAAAGTTCGAAGATAAGCTTTAAATGTGGTCAAAGAATTTGTGCATTTCTTTCGACGTGCGAGATCTTCGTGACATTTTCCCATTATCAAAGTTGTTATTATAAAATTTTTGTTGAAGTATGAACTGGCAACCCCACCTGTGCATGAGTTTATTACACGCTATTAGCAGAATCTAAGGCGGATCGATCGTGTGCTTTCTCGAGATTGTTTGATTACTTATTAATTAGTCATTAAGAAGAAATTATTAAAGATGGCCACGAGATTATGACTGAGATTTCTCTGAGATGGTTTTTGAAAGTCCGTCGGTGTTGAATTAGAACAGTTAATTTTTAAGTAAACTTTAAATACACACAGGTTTATTTCAACACTAAATAAATAAGGTTCTTAAAATGATATATGAATGATAATGTTTAAATAATTTTTTGTTATGTGTGTAGGAAGCAAAGGCCAGTTTGCATACACAACATCATCGATGTTAGATACTTCTTTTATTATTAACATGTTACAAATTTTTCAAATATTTTTTTTATATTGCTTTGAATTTTCCTCAGATAAAAGTTTTAGTGTCCGCGAAACGACGCCTTTACAGACTTAGCAGTCTTATTAAACCTTAGGTACTTTCTCTTAGAATAATGATCTCAAGTCTCGGTAACAAGCAAAGCTTCGTGAATCGTAACGTACCTAGTCGTGTCTAAATGCTCCAGACAGACTGACCCCATGGCATTAACTGATCTATTTCGAATGGTGAACTTTATGAGGAATGTACTTGATCCATTGTTATCGTCGACTTTCCATCTCAGTCGGGTTACTTTTTTGATTGTTTTCTGTTGTTAGTTTGATTTATTGGTTTTTTTTTGGAATTTTAATGTACTGTAGTAGCTTTATTTTGAAGTATTTATGGTTGGATAAAGGTATTATCAATAATTGACACAATAAACATTCCAAAATTGAATAAAAAGTAAAAGCAACTTCGAAAGAGATTTGCATAGGTATTAAACAATGTGCAGATGAAGCTACCCTTAAAGTTTAAATGTTATTTCAGTTCGATAGAAATGACTAAGTCAAAAAGTTGCTGCGGTCCGATATCGTTTGCTGCGTGTTTGAATACGAATTTTTAAAAATAAAACTCTTTTGCATTTCAACTCATCCGTAGGTCTTTACCTAAGCGCAAGACTGCTTATTCTCACATTGTACGTTTCTTTCGCTGTTCTGTTCTGAGTGGATGTCAGATCGATCTTTGATCGATTTTATATTTCCGAAACAAAATAATACATAAAATTCTGAAAACACCAAGGGCTAGGCCTTATTTTGAATAATATATATATATATATATATATAATATTTATCCTCTTTTCGTTGTATATTCACATCGGACTCTGTACTTCGGATGAGTCGATTTATTTTATCTATCTATCTATTAAATTTTTTTTAAATCGGACCTCCAGTGTGATTGACAGTTGTCATTTATTAGTGATAAATCACTAACCAGTATGGGAATTGTTATGGCCTGACATTTCTACTTTTGTAGGTACCTCGATGTTTGTTACCTGCCGAAGAATAAACGTCAAATATGTACATACGTAGGTACGTACTTAAGGACGTTTTCTTCTCTATTCGGAATCTTTACAGCCAATCCACACGTACCAATTTAGAAAGGCAGTGTACGTCAGAATGATTGCTTCATTTTCAAGTAATTGAAATGAGGTTAATTCTTATCAAATATTCAGAATAACCTGAAAAATTGTTCGGAAAGTAAACTACAAAGAGAAAGCCTTTATGGTAAGATTTCGCTGCGTTTTTCACAGTCTACTATTGCCATTCCCAAATTTGGCATAGTTGCACAATTTAGGTTTGTTTAATAAAACCTAAGATTTGAAAACGGAAAGCGAAGCAAACAAGTCGTATGCCTGGTGGTAAGTGACAAGCTCACCTTTAACAGTTACAGAGCCACTCAGAGCTTTAAATCGAAAAGATTTGAGGCGCACTAACACTTTGACTTCTGAAAGCTGACAAGTCCCATGCGCGTGTACTTTACCACTAATGCTCACAATCATAAAGACCCCTCCTACGTAAAGTATCGTATGTCGAAATCTCAGTTTTATTCGGAAAAGCTCGTTACTTTAAAACTCGTTCTCGAATAAAACTGCGAAATGTTAAATTCACGTGTTATGCTTATTTCAGTGAATCCAGAACTTTAAAACGCTCCCCTGTAAACTTGGCGATTTCGACATACGATATTTTACGTAGGAGGGGTCGATAATATTCCTTGGCGGCAGAAACAGGTATGTTAAGTTGCACGGTTTTTAACTTATTTGTAAAAATTAGTTCAAGGAATTTTTCCGGCTTGCAGATTTTATTATTCATTTTGCCAAAACATAACCACTAACCTTGATAATAATAAACAAGTTTTAACTGCAAATTACCTACCTATGCAAATTAACGTCGTGAACATGTTCTATAAATCAAGAGTTCAAAATTATAATCATTGATGCGATCGATTAAGATCATTGATCATCTATTATTATAGATTTGAACTTTTTGTGCGTCTAAATTTGACAGGGGAAGATTGAATGCTGTCTGGTAGATAGCAATGAATCGATAGCAGAATCAACTTCTATCATGCCCTAGGTTTCGTCCAAAACGACTCAGCAAAAGTAGTTGCTTCTTAATCATAGAGTACATAATCAGAAATAGAGACGAAATAAGGGCCATCCATCCCTGGCAACTCATCAGGCAAATGAGCCTTATATCACTTTTAAATATCAACTCTCATTTGCGCTGAAATCATAAATTACAAAACTGAATAGTATAACGCCAACAACTGAACTGAATGTACATCTCCGTATATTCCAAAAATATTCTGTATTTATTGTAATAAAGATAATATCTTTAACAATGGGGGACTGTTTCATTCGGTGGTGTAGAAAAAACAGCAAAACATCAAATTACAAAACAAACGGAATCACATTTCATTGGTAATTAAATATGTAATTTTTCAATTCCATTATAGCAAAGCTCAAGTTAAACTGGTCGAGTTGAAGTGAAACAATTGACGACACCCGTTCATTGTTTCGAATTCGGGCTGGCCAATCGGAGCGCGGTCGTCACCGTAAAGATTTGGTAGAATAATTTACAAACAAATTAAACGACATTTCATCTCTATTTCTGGTTATATATTCAATGGTCTTTATCAATTTGCTTCATTAAAATGCCCGCCAAGATGCTCGCTAGATCGTGTTACAGGGTACCTAAAAAAGATCATCACCAACTAGAAAATAATTAACGTTTATTTATTAAACTTGCCATTTACAAAACCTTAGTTACTCTCCTAACATAATCACAGTCATTGAGATCTTTTTTTTATAAGATCAAGTGACGGGATGAGCAAGTCGTGCGCCTGATGGTAAGCTCACGCCTGTTCATAACAGTTACAGTGCCACTCAGAGCTTTAAATTGCAAAGATGTGGTAGCACTACCACTGCGCCCGTCACCCTGAGGCATAAGTTGACAAGAAAAATTTAACATAATCAACATTTAAAAACTGTTCCGAATTGAGCGGTGGTTGATTGCCCCATTCGCTTAAACACCGCGAAATGGAAGTTATTGTGGTGATCGGAATTATCTTCTGACTACCATTCCCGAAATGCAATACACTCATGCAATTCTATCTATTTTTTTTATAGTACCAAGTGAAGGGACGAACAGGTCGTGCGCCAGGTGGTACGCCTGGTCCAAAGTTCGCAAGGATCTTAGGGGCACTGCCACAGCGCTCAGCACCCTGAGAGATAAATTGACAAGTCCCACGTGTCTATAATTTTACCAGCACCCTTACTCTTCCAAACCGGGACGCAGTAATGCTAACATTACTGCTTGGCGGCAGAAATAGGTAAGGTGGCAGTACTTCCCTGGACGAACTCTTTCACAAGGAGCTCTACTGCTACTAAAATAATACTATATGAGGCGAGGAACATTGCTGACGATAAAGATTACTTTTCGGAGGAAGCTGCTGCGTTTGATCCGCAACAATTGAGGGAAGGATAAAGACAGAGAGATAAAGATGTTACATGGTTGATCACAGAATAGGCCGCTGTTTTTTTTTTTTTTCAAGGCAAACAAAATTATATGCCCTCTGGTTTTAAACGGCATAAGCGTACATAATCTAACACATAATACATAGCCAAACACAATAGTTTAACAATTTGGCTTTATCAAACAAACCTGGTTACGTCATAAAGGCTACCTAGATCACTCCTACGCAATTTTTAACGGCAGTTTGTTGACTTCGCTGTTAGAAAAATAGAATTGCTATATTTTCTGAAGTTTGATCGAAAAGTTTCATTTTAACTGATGATTCTTGACATCAATACTAATGTTTTCAATAGCTTCAGTACGTCCCAATAGTTCCACAGAGAGTGCGGTGGAAAAGATGTAGTCATATTCCGGAATATGAATTTGGTTTTTGATGGTAAAGAAATTTAGCTAGAACCAAATTAAAACCAAAAGAAATATTTCGTCTATTTCATTCAGTACCGGCTAACGACAAATGAGCTTCTGAACACAAATTGAATATGTGGTTAATGTTGTTTAATCTCACGGACACTTAGATCCGAAAGTATTACTGCAAATTTAGACATAGTATAATGATCATACATTCTCTATGCGTTACAGTTACGAACGTCGTATACTTCAACGAATTTGATCCAAATTTTGGTGAAATGGTGCACACATGAACCACTTTATTCAAGGCTATACTATTGTCCGTAAATCACGGCCATCTTAACTTTTGACCTCAATTCTTTACAACCCACATAATGACACTAAGCTTTACAATTTAGTACTTTTGAGTACTTGCTAATCTGCGTGTAGACATGTGTTTTATTTTGTTCTGGAAGATGGAGTACTTCAAGGGTCAAATATGTGCCCACTTTTGTTTTGTCATAGATATCAATTACATAAACAAACAGTTTGCTCTTCATTAGAAATCCAAGTTCATGTACAAATGAATACCTATAACAGAGTGATGACAAAAGTAAAAAATTTGCATGCACACTAGAGGCAAATCTAAAAATATTTCATACCGCGAGCGGAATGAACTGCAGGTATTGTTAAGCCAGAGTGGGAACGCTTAATCTACGTCGTTACTACAAGTGATAAAAAAGTATGAGATAAAACTAATACCAAACGAACTCATCCTGAAATTAATCCAATCGTTCCACTAAGCATCTCTTTTAAAAGGTCTTAGGCAGACGTATTCATACAAACCCAACAAAAGTTTAAAGCCTTGCTTTTGCAACTCCATCAATTCACTTCAAAGAGGACTTCAAGTGTCCATTCATGAATGTGTATGTAACATATAAAAGCATTCATTTGATTAACCCATTGCCTAAACCGTCTAGCCCAATATGGCATACAATTTATATTTAGCTCAAGACCGAAGTTTGGTATCTTGAAAACATCGGTATACTTAAGGATTTATCTTTCTTCAAGAGCCATTGAAAAACTATATACGTGTATAAAATTCACATTGTTATAGTTTCCAGAGTCATAAGAATACCAATGAATTAAAAAAAGTGACACATCAACGACCATAGACGATTAGTGTAGCCAACATTCCAACACTAATTGAGTTAAAGAAACGGTACTGTCTATATAATTAAATAAATAATTGTTAGAGAAAAACACTATTAAATACAGCTATACCGTATCGATCACGAATTTCTTAAGCTATTATGGACTATCTAAGATAAATGATTGTTTAATTGTAGTGTTAATTAGGAGCAGTGTTATCTTTAGAAAGTTACCTTTTCTAGACATTGTTTCGTTAATCAACATTTATCGTTATTTTTGTGGTTAATTTGAAGACTTAGAAACAACCAAAAAAAACCGACTTCTCTTGTCATAACCAGGGTGAAAAATTTTATGAATGAATTAGTCTCCGATTTGTACTTATAACAATTGTGAATAATAAAATAAAAGCACTGTGTTACATTGAGTTAGAGGGCTGAAAAAAATACCTTTACTTTTTTAGGGCCATGGGCTTCCATCTCCATATGTCTGTACTGCTGAACAGAACGATGTACTTCTCTTCCGCCTCTTGCCAAATCCTCTGTTGAAGCTTTTTCTTCCCCACGACTAAGTGTAGTCACTTTTCGCACGATCCTTGTAGTGATTCTTCTCTGACCACTGTTCTCATCTTTCTTCGAGATCTTGGTCGACTCAAGCGAAGAGCCGAGGACCTCGGTCGACAATCTTTTGTTCGTATGAATCGCCTGTAGCTCCGATACGCCTCGCCCTCCAGCTGATGTAGGTACAGCGAGGGCGCTCTCACCATCATATTCAAAATGCGTCTGGTTTCCATCATGGACTATACGTCCGTTGTAACTCTCTTCGCGGTAAGACCCAGAACGATAATTTTCACGTCTCTCCATCCCTGGATAGTTACCATCATACACTGTTTCGTTTTTAGTTAACGATTCTCTCAAACTTCTGGGCACAGAAGCGAGGTTCAAGCTGGTTGTAATAGGAGACCCTACAGAAGAAGATGACTTCTTCAAACTGGATTTCAAAGGTTTTGATTCCTCGTTCTCAAGAGTTCCTTGCACGAAAAGACGCTTGCTACTACCCTCTTTCACAAATCTGTACATTGACATTTTTGTTGGCCTCGAAGGCCCTAGTGGAGCATGCTACACGACGCACTAATAAAACACATTTTTGCTTTAGAAATTTTTGCTTTTATATTTTATTTATACCGTTTAAATACCAGTGACAAAAATGGAATCGAGAGTGAGAACTGGTTCTAAATTAAATTCATGTTATCAACGATCAGTTAGTAGTTACTTATAACTTTCTTAAAATGGCAAAATAATCCGAGAGCGAAGTGATACATTGAATTTAAAAGTCGGTATGCAAACTAAATGACGTATTAGGTGTGGTCTTGAAACCAAATATGGGTCTGTATAGGCGTCGTATACGGCTAGACCCTTCCGGCGAACGTCAAATGCAATATGTTAAGGAAATCCTTCAACACCATGGCATAATATATCTACTCAACACAGAAAATGTATCTAAAGGTAGTCTAAAGATAAAAGAAAATACTGTTGTTAAAACAAATTTAAAACTGAATACAGCAGACGTAATGGTAGTACTGCAAAACATACTGCGGTTAACCTTGACCTCAATGACAAAATAAACATTAACATTAATACAGAAATTTACATAATACGAGATCAGTTGGCTTTGGATGACGTCACATCATCGGATTGTTACATGCTTCCTATTGTGGCGTTTAACATTAATAATATATTAACCAAAAAAGAGATTGATAGAAATTCGAAAATGGAACGTCTGTACTGGTCGCTAGAAGAATTTATCTATTTTGTTGAATTTTGTTTATGGAAAACCGTATATTCTAAGTTTAACTTATGTTCTTTCATAATAAGCATTGTCATTTTTTTAAAGTAAATTCTAACAAAAGAGGTTTAATAAAGGTACAAGGATAACGCACAACAAAAAATAAACAGCTGTAGTTTTAAGGGCCTTAGTTGTTGAAATGCGAAAATGTTTTCATCACGTCTCGTATTACGTAAGTGTGCAAGTATGGAAGCCTTCTGAATGGGGCCTCTGCATAAACAAAACTTATTAGCACCTTACTGCATTGCTTAACGTAATATGGCTGTGTACATTGGGAATTTTATATTTACTTCATTAAGCTGGCGATAAGAAATGGTAATATGGAGTTAAAAATACTTATTTCAAAGAATTGCTTCCAAATTAAGATAGGAGTCAAGTTTTGTCGAAATAATAAAATGGAAATTATTTATAATCTAAAAAAGAATTCGCTTTGAAAAAAGCAAAGATATATTTAAAAAAAGCAATTAATAAAACGTCAGACGCAAATAGAACGCGGGTTGGCTTTCACAGAAACAAATCGTTTAAAATATCAAAAGTAAAACACGAGAGATCGAAAGTCAGGGAATATCATTGATCAATGAGGAATATCCAAATGTGGTAGCCCTTTTATTGGCAACCCTCGTTAAAACTAAAACAAGCATCACTGAGTCAAGGGCAATAACATCGTACGGAAGAATTGTTAAGAATGAACATCAGGTACGTAAAATATTCGGTCAGGAAAAGGGAAGTGAACGCTGCTCGATTATGAATATTTTAATTGATCAGATTGTCATGACTATTGTTTTACTAACTCTTTATTCAACTTTTTGAATATAAGGTTACCTTTATCGTGGTTAACATATGAAAATTAAAAAGCAAACTGAATAGTAAATAGTAAAATTTTTCGTCCTTCGGGACGAGCTAAGCCATTCTGCCAGATCTAAGATTTTTTATTTTTCTTTAATGATTTAACATCAAGGCAAAGCCAAGTCGCCAGTTTGCAATATATACAGGGTGACAGGTTAAACGAGATAATAATAATATAAATACACATTCGTATTAGATATCAGCTACTCGTTTGCCTGTTTAAATATTTATGCGTTTATTTTCACCCTGTATAAGGCAAATTGCCAGATATTGAGTAAACTTGTTTTTGTCGTAGAGAGTGTCATTTCTAAGTTGTAAGTCCGAGCATTTTTTCAAGCAGAGTTCTCCGGGGGTGGAGTTAATAAAATAATAAATGGAGACGAAATTTTCTGGGCGAGCTAAGATGTCCTGTAATGACGGCGGGAGGAGTTAATTTACTAAAATAGATTTTGGTTTCTTTTTTATTTACAAGGCATTGTAGTATGCCATCAGCCAAAAAAAGGATAGCGTTCTTTTTTGTTGCTGTGGTTTATTATTCAACGTTTCAATTTCAACCTTCGTACGGTGTAAGTTACACCCTCGTTGTAAAAACCAATCAAGCGCATCAGAACACGTTGACTTCCTGATTTTGACAGGAAATAACTCAAAAAAAAATTGTATGTTAAAAAACATCATTTTGGTAAAAGCTTTATTACATTTTCAAAAAATGAGGTTGTAAAATCGTTTTTTTCATATTTAAAGAAACGGAAACTGTCTTTTAACCAACTTCAAAAAAGGAGGAGGTTCTGTTACGCGATTACTCCGGCAATTAAAAAAAAATTAAAAAAGAATTATCGGAACACATACACACAAAAAATACAGTCGAATTGAAAACCTCCTCCTTTTTTGCAGTCGTTAAACAAGAAATGGGCTTAATTACGCATTGAATTTTCACCACTGTTTCATTGGATATAGAGATTTTTGCCGCGAACAGCTATAACACCATGATACCATTGGTATTTAGAGCGTAGGTTTTGACATTTTTTTGCGGGGGATGTCGCAACACCGCCGCCTACGGTCAAACCTTGTATTTTCATATATGGTAACACCTCGTAATTGTCGACTGACTTTTAATAGGTAAGGATTCTCGTTGGCACGGCGTTCCATTGATGTGTAGGTATGTATTTATGTTTTATAAAGGACATTGAAAGGCATGAAATACCTTGAAATGTGATGTAGTTATCTATACACGTATTATTGATAGATTGATTAAGTATTGTTATAAGTTATCGTAAATAAAGGAGTCGAGATAGAGGTTATTTGTGTGTTTGTGTGTATGCATTACTAGCAGTAGAGCTCCTTGTGAAAGAGTTCGTCGAGGGTAGTACTGCCGCCAAGCAGTAATGTCAGAATTAAAGGCACATGGGACTTGTCAACGTATATCTCAGGGGCAGTGCCCCTCAGTCCTTTGCGATATAAAGCTCTGAGTGGAACTGCAACTGTTATGGACAGGCATGTAGCTTACCATCAGGCTCACGACGTATTCGTCCCGTTACTTGATATTGTACAAAAAAAATAATTAAAAGAATCCAAGCCGTTTCGGCTACATCGACTACAATTGCTTAGAAATAGAGCTACGGTTGTTTGCTATTTAATGTGCCCTTAGATAACTACAGTAGCCAATCGTATTGGTAAATGTTGGCAAACAATGTCGACTCGTGAAACAGCGTCGACAAAGTAGTAAAAGACAGCTGCAGATGTTTTAGCCTTGAGAGCATCACGTTTGCCTCCAGGTCTGACAGTCTCTGCTCCTGTGATACGGAGTGGATAATACCTCCCTCTGACATCCCGGGATTATTGCAATTTGATTTATTTTATATTTTTGATGTGTAACAAGTACAGTTGCAACGAATATTCGGCCTGTTTTTTTTTTGCTATTTGGCCGAGTATCGAATATTGAACCACCATTCCCTCAAATACCAAATACATAGATACAGGAGAAAGAATTAAGAAAAAAAACCTACACATCATGTAAGTAAATTTTATTAATACATTATAATTCTTTATCTAAAAGATTAAAGGAAGTATGAAAAAAAAAAAATTTCCCAGAGACCAAAAAATGTTTGCTAGTTAGTAGTATAGTTTACTCTTTCGTTGTTGGAAAGAGGGTATCTTCATAGTGGTCCCATTTAATTTTGAAGAAAATCATCCACCTCTAAGGGTAGCTGTTCACGCATGAAGATTCATTTTTATAAATAGGGCCTAAATTTTATTATAGGCAGCAATTATTTTAATGGTTGATTTTGCTATTCTCCAAATCAAGGCGTTTTTTTTTCTCTCGACATACTTTGAGAAGTGAGAACCGATTTTTATTATATTTTAGTGGCAAACTAGGGGATGAATCCGGGTTTGCGCACTACCCGGTAACCGACTTCAATAAAACATGGTAATTATATGTAATTCCACGTACTTTTGAGGCCGTTTTTTTTTAGTACTCTGTACTGATGTTTCTTTTTTTCTTGTGTAGTGTCATTTATAGTAGTCAAATAAATGTAAAGAAAATTGTTTTTTTTTTTAAACAAACAAAAACGTTTCGGAATCTTTACATGTCCAATGGTCACGGCTAAGTCGGTTGTCGTTTAAATTCCGAAATATTCGAATAAAAATTCAACTAATATTTAATGAAATAATTAGGCTAAGTTGATAATTTAATAAGTCCCTTAACTTCTATTACTTTTTGTTTCAAAAAAACTTATAAACCAAAAAATATTAAATACATAATCATCAAAATGTAAAACATATTAATTTAACAGAACAAGCAAACAATTCTAACTGGCTAATATTATTATTTTGCCATAAATATGGTTAGAAAACGGTATTTTGCGCACAAATATGTCAACATTGTTTTTAATGGCTACATTTATGGCGTTTTGCTTCTATTTTATGGGCTAAGTGTTTTAGTATGGCAATTTTTATCGTTTTCAGTCGGTGTAAATCTTTTAAAAGTTATTGAATTTTGACGACATTGGAGGTCTAACGGTTTGCACTGTGGGCGCCGAAAGAGGGGTCCCCGGTTATATTCCCGGTAAGACCAATATGGGAAATGAACTTTTTTAAATTTGCGCTGGTCTGAGTGTTCTGGGTAGTGTGAATCTCATTGCTCTGGTTATTTGCGCCGGTTGGTTTTGATATATTTAATGTTAGATGGTTTCAATCCGTTTTCCTGAGCCAACAAGGCTAGGGCAAGATTTTGTAAGTATATTGATTTATCTGTTCAGATTCTATTAAGTGTTGCTTTTCGTGTATTGTTTATTTTCAATGGAGCTGACAATTATGATCGAAGCTCCGTAATATTATTATTGAATCCCTTAGCAGAAGCAGGAATAATTACTTTTTGGTGTAGACCATCAATGTAGATACATATTTATGTTACAAAATGCAGAAGATCAGGCTCAGTTTGGACGTTTTCCTACAGACGTTCTACTGTTTTTCGTTGTAGTTGTTGTTATTAGATGTAGTCGTTTGTTAAGTAATACTTATAAATGCTCTCAGCGACATAAAAAGCTAAATTAAACGCAACTATTTTAACTGCGATTCTCAAAAATGAAAAGAAAAATAGAATTAATAATCCTTCGTGGCTATCTCATTGTCTTGGTTTTTCTGTTCATTTGAAATTGATTATAATATTTTACTGTTATAAATAAAAGTTTATTAAGAAAATAACAATTTGTAAGTTTTATATCGACTTTCTAGGGTTTCGCGATTGTTATACATAGAAAAATAAAACTTTTTGTTCCGATCTAAATCGCACACGTTTTATTTTTCAAACAAACCAAAGTTTCGGGTCCTTTATAGGCCCCATGGTCACGGCTGACTTGAATGAAAAAACTGTAAATATTGCTACTGTTAAACCTCTTTAATGAAAATAACCAATTAGAAAGCGTTATTGAAACAGATCTATCTGTTTAATTGATTCTGATTGAATTGTAACCGCCATAGAGTATACCAATTATTAAATAAATAGACAAATCTTTATTGCCATAAAACTATTCATACAAATGACATAAAGTGTGACCTAGTCTTAGCGAAAATAAATAAAAGTAAAAAACGAAAAGGTCCAAACGCCCTATTTGTACGTATATATCTAATGATTTAAAAAAAAATAAACCACGTTATGTTTGAATTTTGAAGGAACCAACGTAAGAATAGTGGAAGGAAAAAAGAAATCGAGTACGATTCAAAATTTTAAAAGTGGCCAGGAACCAGTAAAGAGGGTGTTAAAAAGATAAGATGACGATAAAGGAGATCAGCATCGTCACAAAAGTTACGATGTTGATCTCCTATAGGCAAATGGTCTACTGTGATAAAAATGTATAATTAAATACGTAAATCATTTATTGTAAATTTTATTGTTTATAGTTTTTGTACTGTCTGCCTATACAATTCGGTCAGAGGAAATGTGTTTTCAGATCAAAAATTTGGTCACAACTGATCTCACAGTCTTTTGTCCAAAGGAAAGTAGATTTAATTTTGAATTTTTGTCAGCCTAGCCAGTCTGACTTAGTGGCCAGTTAGTCTGCTGATCATCCATGGAGGCGCGACACTTGTTGTTTCCTAATTACATATATTTAAAGTGTATATTGTTCTCGAAATCGTAATAACTATAATTGACTAGAAGTGCTAAATAAATTCGCTTTGTTCCAATTAACATTTGAAAACAACAATATCCTTGTTACAGATTCAGTAACAAATTAACAAAGGCATTAGCAAATCAAAGGCCTAAAACTTTCGAGTTGATTTTGAACCATAATGTTTATATTTTCATTCAACATCTCACTGAACAACATGAACCAATTCGGTAAAAATATGACAATCTTATAACCGTTATTTTGTCACCGGTATTTATCGGTAAAAATCACGGGTCGAATCACACAATCCACAGCCGTGAAACACAAAATAATAAAAAAGCACACACACACACACCACTGTACGGTTTTCAAAAAAATCACAAGTTAGTACGTTAGTTTTTATTCGTTATTTTTCGAGTTCGATATTTTTTGAAATTGCGTGATCAGCGCGCCCGGCGACGTCGGTTGCTTACAGGTGACTGGCGCGGGCGCAGATGTCAACGGTAAGCTACCCGTGACGGCTGGCGTAAAAAAATAGTATAGTACGTGGGCATGATGTTTGTCAATTAATTATGGCAGTGCATTTTTGTTTATGTTGCCCGAATAGTACAAAAAACATTTAAGTTAAAATAAAACCTTAATTAAAGTGCCACAATCGGTATACAAGATCTAAATCTTTACTTAAAAGTAATTTTAAAGAAAAATTTAATTGTATATGTTTTTTTAATAGAGACAGGTGCAATGGTAAATAATATGTAATACACGTAATTGACGACTATATTTGCGAATTTGAAACAGATTTTATCCTGATTTACTAGGGTTGAAAATATTGATAGAATTCTATTATACCGTTAGTTAAAACACCGTCTTAACGTAGTTACTATAGAAAGAATAATACAACATTCGATAGATAAAAATACAAGAACTATATAAACACAACATATCGTTATCTAAATTTGAAAACCGCGTATGTAACTTACGTTTTTGGACGAAATCCCTTTTATACTCTTCAAGCGCAATATTGGGCAATTAAAGCTTCATATATAATTTATAGACCCTTTTTTAATTACAAAGCAAAGGTATAATCATAAATTGTCATATAATTTCTAGTAATTTTGTTTTTTGTGCCTACGCAAAAGTTCACATCAATGTCGGTTACGAGGTTAAAAAATTTTGCCATCGACATGTAAACAAACTTTATACCATCTGAAACTGAATTAAATTCAGTAAAAATTTTATTTTATTTTTACAAAATAATGTTAGAAATTAATTGCTGTTTACTCGCATAGAACAAAGCAAATTTATAAATAAAAATTAAAACTTTATATGCTAACTATAAAACATAGGACAAAACATAGGCCTTGAGCGATCCCTACTTAATTGATATATATAAGTCAAGCCTCCGCCTCCATACTTGATTTTTATTGTTTATTGTGGTACATTTAATTATTCCGCACATAACAAAAGTGTGTTGGTATGTCATTTTATACGTAGATACAGCGTGGGCGCATGGATACACCTGTGCTAGCCTGACTGAGTTCCGGCATGCAATTATTCTTTACGTACTTACATTCAGATTATTATTTTTAGCTCTAAAGTATAGATAATCCATAAATAGTATATTTCCAAAACTAGCAATAAGTTTTAATTACTTTACATTTTCAAATTCATGAATTTAACATACGTGTATGATTTTTAAAGAAATTAAATGATGTTTAGGTATAATAGCCAGTATAACTTGCCTTTTATAAAAAAAATTACTGTATAAGATTGTTTGAAACAAGTATATAAAAAGACATAAATATATTGCGACCAATAACGCCATCTAACGAACCAAACCAAAACGACTAAAAGCAAGCCCAATTCATTCAGCCAAGCAAGTCGAACTGAATTATGAATTAACCTTACTGTCTAATCAGCGCCATCTAGTTTGTAAAACATGAAATAGCGCAAGCGAAAGCTTTCTCTTTGCTGTTTTTGTTGGCTCGGACGACTTACCATTATCGTCTGCCAGAGTTTGCATGTACAGAAAAGTATGTGAGTACAAAAAAAAAAATGTTAAGGATTTGGAACTTTGCCAATGCAATGTCAGACTAGAACAAGGGCCGTATAAAATTTTAATGCTGCCTCTAACAATAAAAATACCCAGAAAGGCAGTTTGATTTTATTTATTTGGCTTACATTTAATCATATGAATACTGTTGTAAAATTTTATGGACCAAGGAACAAGGGAATTCTGACTTGCTGTAGTTAATGTTTCTTTTATATTTCTCGAATAATTAACTACAAGATGAAAGATTGACGAATTGTAGCAATGCAGCTTATATAAGTTACATGATCTTAAAAGGTCATTTAAGGGAGTGCCCATTGCCACAGACCCAAAAAGATCCTTGTCAAGTCGTCAGTCCGCAACGTATGAAGTAGACAAATCGATCCACCAGATTAAAATCGATAATAAATCTGTCGATTGACTTGCAAATGCGAATGTTTGTTTCTATTCACGATATTTACGAGTTATGCTGTAATCAGATATCTTTTGTTTACTAATACTGATGGGTGGTATGTAGAAACGCGCCTTTGTTTGTCGTAACAAAATAGACCTATGCAAAATGTAGACGCTGTAAAAGTCTACCTATAGCGACAGCAAATCAACAATGCTGTCTTCATAATTTTTGTCTACATTACTATTTTTTTGTTTTAATTGTCAGATTTTATTATGGTTTTCTTTGTGGATAATTAAATGTCTTTTTATCCATTTATTCTATTTGTAAAAGATACAATCATGGCTAAGTTAGTTACAAAAAAAACAAAAAAAATTGAAAATCAATTAATGAGGAAAATTATAACATATACTTATTGATTTCAAGTTACAAAAAAAATGAGCCAGGATAGAAAGTCCATTGAGCAAGGCGGGGGTGTTGCGTGGGCGCAGCCATCTGGTCCGCGGCCTTGCGCATGCGCCTACTGAGTGTAGGACTGGCTATAGGTCACCGCAGGGATAGCGAGTTGGCTAATTGTGCGAGTTTAGTTCTGGAATGTTCCACTAATAATTGACATACGAAAAATATCCAAAAATTTCCAAGGTCTGATCAACATGATGCAAATTTTCCTAATTAAAAAAAAAAAAATTAGAAAACTAAGTAGTGGTGAGAATCATAAGCATAACGCTACAATCTGGTACAGTGAGTCACTATAGTAAGGATAACAACCCCCAATAGGGCGTTAAATTAAGCAGGAGAAGCTCTTAGGGTCGTATTCCAGAACTCTACTCAATGCTCAAGTTAGGATTTGAGCAGACTTGAGTATGATTTCAACCAATGGAAATTTGAGTATGGTTTAAAGCACTTGATATCATACTCAAGTCCCTGCCATTAGGGTCGTATTTCCAGTGCTTGTGTTTCCAGTGCAATCCTGACTTGAGCATTGAGTAGAGTTCTAGAATACGACCCTTAGTCTCCTAATAATTGCCTAAGAAAATTAATAGCACTAAAAGGTCACTCCGACTTATCTTTAAGTCGTGTTACGTTTCCAACAGTAATAATCTTGTCTGTTTCAAACTTAGCGTGCAGTACGACATGGTGGTTCCGCACTTAAAACACAGATGGCGCTACAAATGTGTTAAGGTAAATTATTAAGATTTAAAATCAATCTTCTACAACATTTTTACGTAAACTGGCAAATCATTTGACCTCTAAGCCGGTCGTAATATCTTTATTACAACCTTTATTACTTCTAATCTTGCTAGGGACAGGTGTGTTTGGTATTTTATTTTTTGCCGTCTTTTGACGTTTTTTATTTTCTCTGTACAAGGTGTAACTTAGAAACAACATTGAAAATTTGTTTATGTCAAAGGTTACTAAAGTAGCAATCTGTCCTGGTTATGAACAGGACTACCCCATTATTTTATGTATTAGTTACTGTGTGTACATATCATAGGGACTTATAAGTTATAAACAGGACTACTTCATTAGTAATGTGTATACGTATACACATGTATACACTCATTTTTAAATCACATCTCGATCTGTACAAATTGCAATTTTATTAACCGACTTCAAAAAAAGGAGGAGGTTCTCAATTCGACTGCTTGTTTTTATGTGTATTACGCGATAATATGAACGTTTTTATAATATTATTAGGATACAGATTTTAACAAAGAAGTTAGGTAGTAATAAAAATGTTTAACTTAAATTTGAAGTAGTAGTTATATTCTTCGGCGCATACTGCAATGCCTTTATCGCATAATCATTTCATCCGTAAGACGTCCACTGCTGAACATAGGCCTCCCCCAAAGAACGTCAGAACGATCGGTCCCATGCTGCTGGCAACATACCTATATTTAATAACGTTTAAACAAAAATAAGTCAAAATTCTTTGTTGAAACTTATACTTTAGATCATTGCAATAAAGTTCGAAAAAAGGGACAATTTGTATAGTTCTTCTACCAGTAATTGAGAGTAACGTGGAATGAAACATCATGCAAAAGCCATACGCACAGGCCATTGACCCCCGACCTGCGTAACTGTACGAGAAGTGCGCCGACGCAGCGAGCACTCAAACGGAGGCTGTTCCGGAACAAGCTATTGTAGGATTGTAGATTCTTGCGGTGTTTCTGCTAGGGAATGCTAATTTTACACAGCACGCGGATCGACGCGGCTCTTATCTAACGTTGGCATTAGGTTGAATTTAAATCTGCACTGTAAAGCAGAGTGTTCGGTTCACTATACAATTTTAGTTCAAAGAGGTACGGTCACATCATAGAACAATTGATACTAACTTAGGGTTCTAGGCCTAGGTGCTTCCAATATACAATTTAATACAAGGGTAACTTTTTAATGATGAAACAAGGCAACTCTCCAAAGATCCGTGATCAGCAGTGGGTCATAATATGTTAGACAAATATTCCAAGCCCCGGGACAGGCCCGTTAGGCATTTCGTACATTATAACAATATAATATATATGAGTAGAAATAACTTTTTAACCGACTACAAAAAAAAAAGGTTCTCAATTCGACAGTATCTTTGTGCATATATGTTACGCGATTACATCGAAATTTGTGAATCTATTTGGATGGTTAATTTTTTGTTGGAAAGGGGGTACCTCAGTAGTCGTCCCATTCAAATTTGAAGAAAATATTCCACCTCTAAGGGTGGCAATTTGGGGGAAAGTCCGGATTTCACTCGCTTTCCGTCACCCGATTTCGATCTTCTTTCTTTCTAGCCGTTATCATTCATATCGATGTAGGCCTCTCCTTCACTTTCTGCCACTTCCCTCGGTTCTAGTAACGCTCACGCACACCCTCATAGCTTCTGCGTCACCTGTATCCAATTCAACTCCGCGATTTTCTTTATATCGTCCTTCCAACGTATCTGCGGTCTCCCTCTGGCGTCTTTCGTTTTTGAGGACCGCCTTACACTAAGAGCGATGCTTTCGAGCTTGCTTTTTTTGTTATAATTATATAATAAATTTATTATCATAGTGTTTTCAGTTTATGAAGAGCATGCATGGAGGACGCGAAAACAGCCACGCATATCCTACTATAATGCATCGCCGTGTCCAATTTTAGTAACTAATAATATGATAAAAAATATAACAATAAAGAATATAATAACAAAAAAGGTACTTGTATCTATCTATCTCGTTTTGCGTTCTGAGAGCAGTACTATCATGGTATTGTCTCCGGGGTTCTACACATAATACCCAGAGCAGAACCAATTAACAAAAGTGCGTATACCAAACTGGTCTTACCTAAAAAATATAGTAATTCTCCTTGTCTAATCAATAACAAAAGAAACAAAAAAAAAAAAACAGTGTTATATTACTTTGGCCCAGCAAGCAGTCATCTCCGTGCACATATCTGTTGTCTAATTCACATAGACGTACTTATTCCAATATAAGTCCACCGTTACACACAGGCCTTTACACTTACGAGTATTTAACATAATTCGCCATGAATCAAATAGAATGTAAAAAGACCGTCAAATTCTGGCTTAAGAGTAAAATGTACAATGAAACCAGTGCTTGCTGGAAGTTGTTTCATAATTATTTTTATATAGGTAAACATTAATTTATAACTACTAATTAATTTATTGTTAATAATTATTTTATTGTTAAATATAGAAAATCTGTTTTTAAGGTGTCATATAAAGAAATTTGCCCAAAAAGGTGCCTAAAATACAGGTACATCGTAATTTGGGGCAACGGAACAGATTTTGCGAAGGTTTTTATTGCTCAAAAGCGATGCATACGTGGCATAAGCAATGTAGCACCGTATGTCTCATGTCGTCCTCACTTTAAAACACTAAGAGTATTGCCCCTCCCATGCCTGTACATTTTCGAAGTTGGTATATTCGTGAAACGAAATCTATCGGAATTCTTAATAGCGAAGGACGTAACATTCAGAAGCCTAAGGAAGCCCAATAAAGTCGTACTAAATACAATACCCAAAACAAAACGTTTTCTAAATAACTCGTATGTAATGTGTGGAAAAATTTTTAATCGTATACCAGATCGCATTAAGCCTCTACCATTGACTAATTTTAAAAAGGAATTGCGCATGTGGCTCTTTGATCATTTGTTTTACTCTATTGACGAATTCGTGAATCATAAAGAATAATTAATTGATGCATACATTTTTCCCATCATTAAAAAAAATATATATTATTATCATTGACTTACAAATAAATGGACGACGGGTCTAATACAAAAACCACGAAAAAAATGTCCCAAGTCAACCTATTCGAAATTTAAATTGTAATGTCATCGCAGTATCGCGCTGTCAGTAGAACAAATGAAGACTAAAGCGGAGTTTGTAGCGCTCTGTATACGATTTTAGCGCCTTATAAGTGCGGACACTTTTTAGCGCTGACCCGACGTCCATATAATTGTAAGTCAATGATTATTATTATTAAATTATGACATACACGATTCTGACATATCAAATTAAATCAATTCTCAATCAATCAATTTTGTTGCCTAATTATTGTTTTAAAATCGAATCTCAATCCACCAATGTATTATTTTATTATTGTATTTGCATGCTTTTATTTTAGAAGGCCGAATAGGTTTAAGTTCTGATTTAATTTTTACCATCAACATGTGTAATGTACGCTACCCTATTTGAAGCGTATAAATGAATTATTATTATTATTATTATTACACATTTACTTAGTTTAGGCATCGCTAATAGATATAATTCCTCGAACTTTTGAGGTCGGTTTTTTCAATACTCAGATAATACACAGCAAATATGAACGTTTTTACAATATTATGGGGATACAATTTTTAACAAAGAATTTCGACTGAGAAGTTAGACACATGGTTAGTAAAAAAAAATATTTAACTTATATTTGAAGCTGTAGTTTCATTTTTCGGCACATATTGCAATGCCTATCCTTGTAACACCATCATTTCAGCCGTAAGACGTCCCAAAATATGCCACAATGATCGGTCCCGTGCTGTTCGCAACATATCTATACTTAAAAATAGTGTTCTGTATTACTTAAATAGTAATTATTTCATTGTTAAATATAGAAAATATGATTTTAAGCTGTAATATAAAGAAATTTGCCCAAAAAGATGCCGATGATTGATGATTTTATCTTATTTTTATAATCGTCACGTTTTGCAACCGGATTTTAATTGCATAATTTCTCCGTAAAAAAGTTTTACTATCTTTCATAATATAACATAATATATAACAAATACAATACCGGAGAGTCGATCCCGGATCTCACGAGCGACAACTTGAACTGGATCGAAAGTGACTGCCACGCTTTCGTCGCTTGTGAAACTAATATATGTATATATATACAATACGTATACCCTGTTACAGGGTTATTTGTTAAACAAACACTAACAACCTCGCAGCACCATGCTACAAATGTCATAAACAACAAATATTGCTGCATTAATAATTCATAAGAATTTACTTCCATACAAAAATAAAAAGAAACCACTAGCGTAAATACCTGTCTGATGCATGTAGGAGCGGGGGTGGGATCGTCGAGTCTCCCTTTCGTAACTCAGTTGGGAGAGTAATATAGGTTTGGCGAAAAAGTCGCTGGCTCGAGTCCAGCCCGACCGAAGGAATTTTAACAAGGAACACTATAGATTTAGAGATTTTTATGAAAAATGTGTTATTATAAAAGGTTTTCGTAACAAGAAACACAGACAAAGGCTTCAAACATATAACTCAAAACATAAGAAACGAGTTATTTTTCCTATCGTTATGATTTAGTAAAATATATTGAAAAACTTTTTGAAAGTGCCAAGATGGCTTATCGGTGACTCGAATTTAGAAGAGGGGAAGTTACCTATTTATCTGTATTCTATAGGATATAAATAAGAACCAAAAATATTAGTATTGATTGTAATTAGCATTATAATGTTCTTAGGCTAGCTTAATGCCAGGTAATAATTGGTTTGGTTGTCTGGCAAAAAAGAAAATATTATTACTGTTGCCACGTACGTCAACGTTATTAAAATAACAATAATAAATTTTAATTTTTATGTTAATCGAATGTCACAATGTTTGACCACCACGATATTCATTTATTTTTTGTGAAAATACACCTCAATAGTCTATCTTTTTTGAAGACGGAATTAAAAGGACAGTTCATTGCACAAAAGTGTTGGCCGCTTGCGAGCAGCTAGTGATTGCAGTCGATAAATATTCTATCGACAAATATCTACCGACTGAATATTGATAACGCTTATGGAATATATAGCCAATCTTGTTTCATTTGAATCATACTCGACCTATATTCATCCAATTACTGAGCACAAGTTCATTTGCATTGTCAATGTTAATAACTTTATACATACATATACTTGTATTTAAAACTATGTTTATGAAAAATACAAAGTGGAATCATATTCTAAAATTTTTTAAAAGATAATCAAATCCGGCTGTTCTTGTTAAAATGTATATGAATAGAATTTGACCTCGATACAGTAGGCCACTTGTCAATATAGGAATAAAGAAGGCAATAACGCAATTAGTAATCATTAGGACGTCATAACATTTACAATACAGGCATTTTTGGCAGCATTTTATTTTCTTGCACAATCTATCGATAATGCTATCGACAATAAGTACATAACTATTTAAAATTTTATGGAACTGGCAACCCTACAAATGTCATTTTAATCCGTCTTCAAAAAAGATGGACTATAGTTAATAGATATAACGCTGTCTTGGGCACACGGGTAACGGGAGCAAGCACTGTCGATAGATGGTTACATTTTTTACAATGTAATATTAATTACATTGAATATCACGATGTTTTACTACCATGATATTCAATTATTTTTTGTGAACTTTCTTCTCTAGTTTATTATAATTATAAATACAAAGATGGATTTGAACTAGCGTCTTTAGCATACCGTGCCTGAAGTTCTCCCAACTCATCCCAATCATTAGAACGTCGTAACATTCACAATTCAATTATTTTTTGGCAAAACTCCACATTTTTTCGCAATCTATCGATAAAACTATCCACGACAACTACATAACTATTTAAAATTTTATGAAAACTGCCAACCCTACAAATGTAATTTTACTCTGTATTCAAAAAGACAGACTTATAGTTTGTTATAATTATTAATATAAGGATCGAATACAAAGAATAATTCCATCGATCTTACCGAACCTTCCGAATTTCTCTGTGCGTTTATTACAGATCTATATTTTTTGTTTTTAATGGATTTTTCACCGCAGTGCCATCTGTGAGAAATCTATGAAAGTTTTACACAGACGTAGGTTCGACTTTTGTCAGGTCGATAGAATTTTTCTTTGTTTTTTGATGTTTGTATTAATAATTAAACCATAAATCGCTCACCGCACTGTCATCTTAGATACTAAACAGAAAGAGCCTTTAGATACATTCACTGTACAAGGCCAATAAGTCATCCATTCATTTCTCAGTCAAAGGTACCTTTCTCATTGTTTACAACTTTCTTCGTACGCGAGCCAGTTTCATTGTACGTCTGTCTGTCTGTCACACGTTGAAATTGGATCAAACTTGAAAGGTGATGCGATGTTGTAATTGAGAATTTGCTTCTAATACGCGATTATAATAAGCGGTTTATAATTACGAAAAGGTTCACTTTGTAGTTTGCTGTGGATAGCTTCGAGTAACGATCTCAGTGGAGTAGCGATTGTAAAAGCAGATAGTCGTTTTTTTTATTCGTCCAAGGAAGTTCTGCCGCCTTACTTATTTCTGCCGCTAAGCTTATGTCTCAGTGTGTGCAGTACCCCTATGGTCTTTGCAGTTGAAAGCTTTGAGTGGCACTGCGATAGCTTGGATAGGCGTGTCGCTTATCACCAGACTTACGACATGTTCCTCCTATCCTAGTTTACTATGCTTAAATCTCAATTTTGTGTTAGAATTTCTATTGACGAAGCCTATAGTGCCGATCATTAAGTTGTAAATTCCAGTGTGTACTTTATAAACACTCAAATAATGCACTGACCGTTTTTAAAATTCCGCTTACGTTTATACATACGTACACAAATACCAAAATTACAATCAAATAATGTCCGCAAACATTTGTAATGTCTTAATCGTGTTTACGGCAGATATTTGACAAGCAATACCGGAATGCCGGTTATTTTTAATTTGTCTCTTTTGTGTTCGAGAATAAATTCGATTTTTAATTTATAAATAATAAATAATAGATAACGCACACACTCACAGTCTAGTACTAGGGGAGGGGAACACTATATCACTTTCAGGGTAAGGTAGTAGCAGTAGAGTTCCTTGTGAAAGAGTTTGTCCAGGGAAGTACTGCCACATTACCTATTTCTGCCGCCAAGCAATAATGTCAACATTAGTGTGTTCCGGTTTTGAAAGGTAAGGGTGCTGGTGTAATTACAGGCACATGGGACTTGCCAACTTATGCCTGATATCTGCGATTTCTCTGTCATGATACACGACTTGTTTGTGCCGTCACATGGTATTATAAAAAAATAGTGTCTTTGAACGGGTGTTCGGTACCTCTCTGGAAAATAGGGAGGGTACTGTACGTGCACCCGGGGCAGCTCACCTGAGTAACTAGCCTTATAGAGAACCGGATGAAGACTTAGATGGTCCCTGTGCGGGCTTGCTCGCATAGGTCATAGTACCCTTCCCGCATATCCAAGAGGTTGATGGGGACGGGCACTACAAACAATACTTATGCAGAAAGATATGGAACTGTCCATGAATTGGTTAAAAAATATTTTAGTGTCAATTCACTCCTACCGACACTATATTCATGCACGTGATTGTAGCTACGTGCAAAAAAACATCTACACGCAATGGTATGTAATAAACAGCGCAACCTCAGCTATTATTTTGTAAATTAATAACTAGTGATGGGACATGCGATACAGCGAGTTGATTCATTTGAAAGTATCAGTTATGAATGATCTTTGATTTGGTTGTTTTTGTCATTAATTTGGATATCAAAAGATGTAGTGCCCTCTGTACTTACTGTATTAGTATATGTCACCGTTTCGAATGAATGATTGATTAAAAGTATTTCAGTCATCCTTCAAACCGTGTGTTTTGTTGCATTTATAAAATGGTATCAGAGCGTGGTTGCCATCCACGGACCTCTGTGGCAAGTACATTTTTAGAGGTTTGTAAATTATTTTAGAGGTATGGATGATTTAACGCTCTTTGGTGATTTAACGCATGTTATGGTATTTGTAAATAAACTTGTAGTGATTAATTGATCACAAAATTGACATATTTATCCCCGTGATGTTATCACAATCTTTTTAAAACAACAAGTATTTTTTTGGAGCTTTTTATTTATGTTTTATGAATTTTTGTACCAACATACAGTGTACTGCCACTCATTCTTATTAAATATATTGAAAAAAATATGTAGATATTTATATTTAATCATTCTAGTAATCCTATTACATTTCATGAATGATAGTAGTATTAATTATAGTATTAGTTATGTTTTTTTGCCATCAATCACGCAATCGACACATAATCCTGGATGCAGAGATAATTACATTCTGTCAATATTAATGTAAAGATAACGTGATGTATATGTATCAATTCAAGGTGGAATATAAATAATGAAATTGGAATAAAAAAGAACAAGTTCAAAACAAAAGCGAAACCGTAACTTAAATTTCAACTCCTGTATGTTGTTTCAGTGATAACGAGTCGGAATTGGAGGCCTTTCAAAGCAAAATCGGATTCGGCCTCAGCAGAAAATTGAGACGAATCCAACAATGGCTCATACGTTGAAATCGGTTACGTATAGTAAAGGAATATGTGAACACGCATATGAGTACAAAATCTGCCAAAACTATTACTTCCAACATAGGAAACTCTTGGTACAGGTACGTAGTCGAGGTTAGATCTGAATAATTTACAGTTATGTACAATTATCTGTTACGTTAACGGTGAATGGCAGCATCGTGATAAAACCTGCAAATGACAGAAGGTGTGTAAATTCCCTAACTCTAATTGGAACTTCGGTCTAGAGTGTTTGGATTTTGGAATAAACCTTCGCTATACAGAAGCTCGTGCCTATAAAGTGCCAGACTGTCAGACAAGAACATATCGTTGGTGTTATGTAGAAAGGGCGAAAGCGCCATTTCGAAAACTTTTACAGTGGAGCGTGTTTTAGTTTTTCACCACTGTTTTAAAATATTTATGTAAACAGTCGTTAAAACCTAAAACATTTTTGATATTTCACGAGGGCTGACAAAATTTTCGAAATGGCGCTTTTGCCCTTACTATAAAACACTGACTATAATTATTAAATATGTATGGTATTTTTCCATGTTTTTATATCACTTATTATGAACAATGTGATATAATAATTTAATATAATTAAATAGTGTGATCTACGAACTCAGTCCCCTGACGTTGCTGCGCCCTTGCTGGAAGTTTCGTTTATACCCCCAATTAATGTATCATCTATAACGTGTAATGTGATATGTAATAAATATTTGAATTAAATTAGGAAATTTCCGGTACTGTGCGTACCAGGACAACAAAATTAAATCATAGGCACAACCCAGACAATCCAAACCAAAACCAGTCAAAACAAAAATGTTTCTCAAATCCTAACAAGAAGAAATATTGGCTATTATATTAATACAAACGAACCAATTCGTATAAGTGAACTACTGATTCACATCACTAAAGCTAAACTTAAGTGAATGAAATCATCATGAATATACATGGTGAACAAAATGACAACTTCTTAATAAGGAGCGAATGGAACAGGGTGATTCAAATTAAAGGCTAACCGGCGACATGTTATTCGATTTGCGTTTTAGCTTGTGCCGAGTTACGTAGCTATTATTATCATGCCCACATGTACCGTGGCTTTTTGAAAAACAGGGGGCCACTGAAAATATCAATCATTTTATTAATTTTGCTAGTTAAACAAAATCTAATTTTATTACAAATTTTCTAATGCAATAGCAAAACTAAACCAATACCTAGCAAATGCTTATATCATGTTTTGATTCAGGCTGCTACAGTAAAATTATATTTGAAGTTAATAAGGGTATTTATACCGTATGTAATATACAAATTATATATAATAAACATGTAAATTAAAACTGAAATTCGTTTAAAAATAATTGAAACTGCAGTTGTAAATCATTGACATAAGGTTGTTCTCAACAAATTTTACGACGATTTCAACGCTGAGTGTATGTTGGTATGTTGTTGTTGATAGTTATTATTATTATTCGGGTGGCTTTTTTTGGGGAATATGTAGACCCTCATCACTGCGACCATCAGCTGATCTATTGTGATCCTTACTAATTACAGTTCGGAGCCAAGGCCGACAGCATTGAAGAACTGAAGGACTTTCCTGGCTCTGACAGATTTAATGTCCTCTGCTTGTGGCACTCTTCTCGGGAGACGTGTATGCTCTCGTTCAGCAGAGTGAGCTTTGCCAGGGTGTATGCTATCCCTATAAAGGGTTCGGGTCCAATAAAGGTTTCCCTAGCACCAACCTTGGCCAGTTCGTCTGCTGCCTCATTGCCGTCGTCGTCAGAGTGCGACGAGTCGACTCGCCCCAGCGCAGGACCACTTTATTCCTTTCCCCGAGAGCATTCAGTATAGTCACACTGTTTTCTACAATCCTCGATGTTTGGGTGACTGAGGTTAGTGCACGCAGAGCGGCTTGACTATCTGACGCATGATAGTTACGCACGGGTGCCTTTAGAGACAACATTTAAAACTCTATATTTTATTTCTTGAAGTACTACTTACTGCACTGTCATAATAAATATAAAAAAGCTTGCTTCGCCTAACTACGTTCCGCTACGCTCTTGGCTTCATAAAAAAAAACTACGATAAAATTTAAAAATAAACTTGACGCAACTCATTCACGCTCGCTGGGTCGCGATGCGACCTTCATTTGTTTATGAATGGCACTGACTCACCCTTGATTTTCGAGCACCCTTTATACAACCTTATAAGGCAGTCGATAAGTGTGCCAACCTACGCAAATTGAAACAAGTTATCGTTGTCATGTTGGTAGCATTGAAATTGCAGTTATTTATTGCTCGATTACGATATAATGAAGGGTTGTGTTTTGAGACATAATAACGTGTTAAATGTAAGAAAATAATGTTTCAAACTCGTATCTTATAAAGAGTGATTATACAGAAGATGGTAAAATGTTCTATTTGTTTTCAATTTCTTATCAAGGGTATTAACTTGGATGCATTACTTTAAGAATAGGTAAAAGACAGTGCGTAAATATGAAGGTGAAATCAGCCTGCCAAATTAGTAACTTTGTGCTTTAAGATACGATTTGACAAAGTAAGGCGGCGAAATATTACATATAAACATTCGTAATTTAATAATTTTAACGAGTGCATACAATTTGGTAGGCCTAAGGTTTGTATAACAAAAGTCCTCCGCAATGTGATGATGAGTACAATTTCTCCTGAGAATTGAGTAATCATCATCATGATCCCCTTTATACGTCCCATTGATTGGTACGGGTCTCCTCTCAGGCGAGGGTTTAGGTCATGGTCCGCCACGCTGCGCTGGCTCAATGCGGGTTGGAGACTTCGCACGTTTTCCAAAGGTTTGTGAACCTTCTTTGACGTGCAGATTTTATAACGATGTTTTCCTTCACCGAAAAGGTCAAAAACCTTAAAGATAATAAAAAAACCTGTTCAAAATTAAATTAAAAAAATATTTATTAGATACAATGTTCGTGGTCCAGTGGCTTACACACCGGTTATCACAGTGTCGCCATCTCAGAGTTCCCGGGTGTAACGTCGTAAAAAGTGTGACGTTTCGGTAACCAGGTGTGGTATATAAAATTCCGAAAGTCCAGAAAATTTAAAGAATATATTAATTTATACTATATATATAAGTGCCTCTGTGGCCGAACGGTTACCACGCCGGACTGCCACGCAGAGGTCCCAGGTTCGATTCCCGGGCCGGGAGAAATACTTGTATGGCCTACATTTATTTCTCTCGTGAGTTTGGGTGTAATTTGTGGTTGTCCATGTGTGTGTCCATGGTACCCGCGACATAGGGTTTCCCTAGTGTGTTGTATGTTGATTGTGAGCGTTATTATTATTATTATTATTATTATTATTATTATTATTATTATTATATACAAAGAATTATTTTCACTGTAGGATTTTGCCACTGCTGAACACCTAGCAGCCCACCGCCGTTAGGGGAGTACCACAACTACGGCGGTAAAACCAGATTGGTTTCCGAGCCCCCCTTAAGTGAAAATAATTATTTATATATAAATTAATCAATTCTTTAAATTTGTGGACCTTCGGTATTTTATTTACCACACCTGGTTACCGAAACGTCTCATGGGTTCGATCCCCGGCCCGGCCGGGTCAGTGTAGAAAATAACTTTTCTATATTGTCTCGGGTCTGGGTGTTTGTGGTACCGTCGTTTCCGATTTCCATAACACAAGTGCTTTAGCTACTTACTTTGGATCAGAGCAACGTATGTAATGTTGTCTGATATTTATTTATTTATGTAATGTAGGTAAATATTGAAAAACTGTAACGTTGGTAACTGAATGTAATATTCATGTGACTGTAACATTAAGCGTAGCAACCAAATTCTCCCGATAAACTTTTTTTGAAATTTACCGTATTTGTAAAAATGTCATTAAAAAGATAAATAAATTAATTTAAACTAATCGTACACAAATCTCGAAAACTCGGAGATTTTTTAGGTCGGCTAACCCGGTTTCGAACCCGCAGCCGCTGTTTGAGCATTAGGCTACCACGGCGTTTTTCAATAACCAGTTATTTTTACACTCTATACAATGATAACTTATCCTTATAGAAGTCCACAACCGTACTTAGGTTTCAAAAGACAAAGGCAATAAAGCTGCAACATAAAAGTCAGCCAAAGGAAAAAATAGAGAGGTCCTATTTATGATCAGGAACAGATTTATATATATTAATTGTAAACCATTGAAGTTCGTCTCCCTTCCAAAACAAAAGCTCTTAAGTACCATTACGTAACGATGAAAGAGAAACCGTATTGTAGTGGACAATCCGAACAATCTCTTTGAAGTGCTCTTGCGCAAGACGCGTGACATTTTTTGGCAATACAAACGTGTACGAAGCTTGTTTGCTGAATTTATAATTTGATTTCAATGGGTTGGTTGAAATATTTGCAATGTTTAAAATAAATTAACACAGAAAGAGTAAGAAGTGTATCACAAATAATAACAACGTTTTTTAAAAAAAACAACTTATACGCAAAGTTTTATTAAAATCGGTTAACATAAAATGGGTGAAATCTAAGAAACCGGATTCATCCCCTAACTTGCCACCCTTAGAGGTGGAATATTTTGATCAAATTTGAATGGGACCACTAGTGAGGTACATTTCCAACAAAAAAATCATCGAACACGGTTCACAAAAAAAATACAATCGAGTTAACTCTTCCTTTTGTTGACGTCGGTTAAAAACGCGAGTGAAATTACACACTATTTAGTTTGATCGTGCTTTTTTTATTATATCATGTGACGGGACGAACAATTCGAGCGCCTGGTGGTAAGTGACACGCCTGTACATAACAGTAGCAGTGCCACTCAGAGCTTTAAACCACAAAGATCTGAGGAAAAGAACTGAATGTCACTGCGCCAGATACTCGGAGACAGAAGTTGACTAGTCCCATGTGCCTGTAATTTCACATTACCGCTTGGAGGCAGAAAAAGGTAAGGTGGCAGTACACTACCCTGGACGAACTCTTTCACAAGGAGCTCTACTGTCGATTCAGGGCTGGGTGTTCTGGATAGTGCCCCGGTAATAATTATAATATAAAAAATGTTTAACACATACATTTTTTAATATTTTTTTATTAGAAAACATCACGTACGTTGCTACGATCCCAAAGTAAGTAAGTAAAGCATTTTTCCAGAAATAGAGACGAAATGTCATTTAATTTGTTTGAAAACTATTCTGCCATATCATTACTGTGACAACTGCGCTCCGATTGGCCAGCCCGAATTCAAGACAATTGACGAGTGTCGTCCACAGACGTATATCAAGATAGACGCTGCAAGTGTACGTACTTCGCGTGCCCGAAGTAAGTGAAATTCACTTACTTGCCGCTGCTACACCTCGGAACGCGCTCGACCGTTATCGTCGATAAACACTGGTCGAAAACGCGAAAAAATGCATAATTGCGCCACTATAAACTGCAAAAGCATCATAACTATATAAACGGGTAAGCAGGGACGTTTCCTTCCACGGGCAAGTGATTTCGTAATCAGAAGATGCATAATTTATTTTAAAAACAATTATTTTGGTTTTGTATTAATTTCGAGAAAACAAATGTGCAGCCGAGTGTATGTCTCGTGATTTGTAATACATTGCGGCTTTTATTTCGTGCGATATATTTGTGATCCTTTGTTAATAAGCCATGAATATCGAACGAATGCACTTTTGTATAATGAATTCAGTTTCGTGGTGCGGCCGCTTGTACATTTTTTTGGCCAAATTTAACATTTAGTGATGTATACGTTAGGCAACACTGTTCTCGATTCTGATCGATTTTGAAAACAAAAGGATGAAAATTATTATGACCTCAGCGATATAAAAATATTCTATAACTCTTTTGTTATGTCGTTTAGTAATTTTTCGTTTTTTTTTTGTAGTATCTATTATTAGTAGCATCTGTAATTTCGATAGTTTTTGCAGCACATTGCCTCGAATGTCCGAATATAGTGGACAAATAATTACATACATAGCCGGATATGTAGTACGAGTAATTCAAAAACATATATATATATATATATATATATAGCAAAGAATTAACAGTGCGCTATCTTTATAAAAACCTGGAGTTGGTCATACGTATATGAATTCGTTGCTTTCGAAGACGAAGGTGGTCTAGTTTATCCCAACTAAGATGCTATCGAAATATGCTGAGTAGTAGAGTTAGAAATCCGAGAAATAATACACAAATCACAAAAATTTCACACGAGGCCGTCATTAAGTAAAACTCTTCTGATTAATAAGATTTTACCATATTTTGTCAGGAGTAACATTTTCATTTTTCTTCCCATTCACCAATTTGATCAATTACCAACAGAAAACCATCTAGTAAAATTAATTAAGGCAGTCGCAAGTTTATACATTGATGTGCATATTCATTATTTAAGTTAATTGATAAGATCTTCTATTACAAAAAGATGTTATATAATAAGCTCATTTTATTGGAAGGACCATAATTTCAATATTTGAAGTTGATTAAAAAATAAAGTCTTAATTTTTTTTAAGTAAACAACATTTTTTAAAAACAAGTAAAATAAAGGACTTAACTATCTTCTTCTAGTATTTTCCTACTACGAGTATATTATTATTACGACTACTTGTATAACAAATACTTGCATAAAGGTAGTATATTTAGAATCGATTAATTGAATGGAATGCGCGTGTTTACGCGTATTCCGTTCAATCAATCGATTTAGAACGAGAGGAAGGAGGTTTCCATCACTAAATAGTTCTTATGTCGTCAAAGTGGGTACAAAAAATGTGGCACGCTTGGTTTTCATACAAATTGCTGTACTCCCGGCGTCTATCTAGATATATGTCTGTGGTGTCGTCAATTGTTTCACTTCAAATCGACCAGTTAACTTGAGCTTTGCTATAATGGACGAAAATTGCAAAATTACATATTTAATACTTAATTACCGATGAAATTTGATTCTGTTTATCGAGTTCTTAGGTTTTCGCGATTGTTACACATACGAAATGAAACTATTTTTCCGGATTTAAATCGCGTATATTCGTTTTTTCAAACAAACCTACGGATTTAAATCGCGTATATTTGTTTTTTCAAACAAACAAAGGTTTGTTTGAAAAAACAGATATACGCGATTTAAATTCGGAAAAATAGTTTCATTTCCTATTTGATTCTGTTTGTTTTGCAATTAGATGTTTTGCTGTTTTTCCCCACACCACCGAATGGAACAGCACGCCATTGTTAGAGATATTATATTTGTTACAATAAATACAGAATATTTTTGGAATATAATAAAGACATACACACAGGCAGTTGTTGGTTAATTATATTTATATGTAATGTATGTCCTTATTTCGTCTTTATTTCTGGCTATAAACTCGATGGTAAAGCACTTGTGTTATGGAAATCAGTAACAACACCTAGACCCGAGATAATATAGAAAAGTTACTTTCTACATTGCCCTGGCCGAGGATCGAACCCGCGAGCTCGTGTGCAAACCAAGTGACCACGGAGGTCGACGTATTATGGAGTGTTATATAATGTTAATGTTAATTATTGTAAAAATGTTTTTAAACTTAATTAAAGTTAAAAGCAAATCCATCATTACTATGATGATTTTATGGCGCCATTAAAGCTGTGACGTCATAAGTAAGCATTGTGTCTTTCTATTGATATCTATTTTTAAATGCTAATAAAACGAAGTATGATTTCTAACACCCTTTGTATAAAAGACAATGATATCACACATTACATAAAGTAATCATAAATAACATAGAACATAAAGTTGTCATTATGTACAACAAATTGTACAGTAAACACAACGTAATAGTAAGTGTTCTGAATGCATGATTTCTGTGTCACGGTGATACTAACGTATATGGACATTTTGTTTAGACTCGAGTTGAATTTCAAATAAGATTTGAATTGTCTATCTACAATTGGTTAGATAGTGCAAAAGTTAGGCCAACCATAAAGTTTTTATGTATCGCACGTGACAACTAACATAGTATTATCTCAAAAATGGCGTCATGTTATATTTTATCTCAAAATTGCGTTATATTAATAATTTTTCTCCAAAATTTCGCTATATTGATGTGTCATTAATATACGATTTAATTTCAAAGTGACAGGACAACACTGTCGCTTTGAAACTAAATAGGTAATATTAATATAAATTAAAACCATTTGCAGGTAATACTATGATAGTTGTCATGTGCGATATATAAAAAATGGGGCAAAGTTCAGAAATCGAACAAGAGGAAAACTTAACTGATAAAATAAATTATGATGACTTAGATGTCTAAACGTGTGTCAACTTCGATATTACGATAACTACTTTGATCCTTTTTATTCCAATAATAAGAACGAAATTTTTTTTTAAATAAATTTTCACCCGTTTATTTGGGTTAAGGTATTTTATTGGGATAAGCAAAGATTTCACAATAGAGTAAAATTGAGTTTTGAAAGGCGTTAGTGTCAAGTTTTTTTTAGTTTCATGGCCTTAGGTGAGTGTTATTTCGTGCTATCTCTCGTATCTACTATTCCATAAACAGTATTTTCCTAGTATGATTTATTAGACAATTAAATTGCATTATTGTACATAATAACTCGAAGCACACATATCCAAATAAATTCAGTATCGGTTTTTCACGTCACTAGTCGTGACGTCAGTTCAACGACTGGCGTCCGAGCTTTTTAGAAATGAGCTATTTTAAATTATTGAATTTAAGTAGGAAAACATTTCATAAAAAAATAGATTTATTAAATGTTTGATGTAGATTCTAATTCCGTAACCAAACATATATGTGAAAATGTTGCTACTGTCAATTAACGGAGTTTAATAAGCGCGCAATCTTGCCTCAAGCTCAGCTGAGTAGCAGCAGACATCCTTGTAAAACAGTTCGTCCAGGGAAGTACAGCCACCATACAGTGTTTCGGTTTTGAACGGCAAGGGTGCTGGTGAAATTACAAGCACATGGGCTTGTCAACTTATGTCTCAAGGCGACGGGTGCAGTGGCAGTGCACCTCAGATCTTTGTGATTAAAAGCACTGAGTGGTACTGCGGCGGGTCGCTAAACATCAAGTATAATTGAATAAAATCATTAATATTTTAAAACTGCGTTGAAAACCCACTAAAACTTCTTGCCCTTGGCCGAAGAACATCGTAATCCTATTACGACCAGGTGTAATATAATTATAAATACGCTTACTTCGTGGTTTTTACCTACTTCCATATACTGTGTGCTATACAGTGTGTGAAACTCTGCATTTTTAAATTACAAATCCCTAAGTTCATTATTTTTTCTTTTGATTCTTTCCTTAAAGGAAAAAGCAAAGTTTTGAAACCATACGGCCAAGTGTTGGTGAATATTACTTTTTTATTTTTATTTAAATAGGCATACACCAAGCCTTCGGTCCATTTTTATTTTATAGTAATTAAGCCTTGTCTTCTAATCTTTGACATTTAGTCATTGACTTACAATTATATGGACGTCGGGTCCGCGCTAAAAAGTGTCCGCACTTGTAAGGCGCTAAAATCGTATACAGAGCGCGACACTCCGCTTTAGTCTTCATTTGTTCTACGGACAGCGCGATACTGCGATGACATTACAATTTAAATTTCGAATAGGTTGACTTGGGACATTTTTTTCGTGGTTTTTGTATTAGACCCGTCGTCCATTTATTTGTAAGTCAATGCATTTAGTATATTTATTTTGACGTTATTAAAATATTTTTTTTCGGTATTGGAAATATTATTTTGACACCTACATCGTTAAAACCTTAGAGCACGGAAAAATAGGTTAAAACCTTTAGAGGGTGGAAAAAAAAAATCTGCTGTATGGTATGCAGACTCGTTCCTTAGCCCAAATAGGAGAGCGATAGCCCCGATTTGGCGAAAAAGTTGCTGGTTTGAGTCTAGCTGAATTATTTGAGTTTGTTCGATCTTCAATGATGTATTTTGTTGCAACAATAATACTTTAGTCATCTAGTTACATTTTACAAATATTATCATTGAAGTTGACCCAAATAACTATAATCGTGTTCAAATTACTGACTGCTTATAAAATCCATGTGTGCACGCCTGTGACATTATTAAAAAAACATAGTTTAGCTGTTGAAGTGTATGTGAGTGCATGTGAGAAAATGTATAATATATCTTCAACATGTTTGTATGCCTAAAATTAGGCCGGACACAAAAAAACTATACTTATTTTGTTATATTATGTTATTTGAACTTCTATAAATTAAGTAGGTAGATATTTTGACGTTTATATAAGTATTTACAAAATTTGTAATACATTCGAACTTTGTACAGGCTACACATTGTGTATAATGCATGCATTATCTGTTATTGTAATAATGACCACCTCAAAATAATTATTATCTATGTTCTTTCTTGTTTATTTTGGTCACATTTGCAATAATTGTTGTAAAATATAAGAGGGAGAAGCAACCTAAAGAATTGCTTCTTTGCTGGATCACGCACCATGATTTTTGTCCTTTTGTATAAAGTTTTTCTTTTACAATAATATTACACTTGGAAAACGGCAAATTGTAATATCTACCGAGACCTTTATATAGAAAAGTATTATATATATTGCCTTTTGAATGTATCTCATATTCCTGACTTTGTGGCGGCGCCTATTAATAACCATCAGCGGGTTTTACACAGACACTCTATCGCGCGTGATACAGCAAACGTGTGCGATTGAGTGCGCGTGTAAAGGACGTTGGAAGGAACCGGAACAAGTGCCCGATTGCGATCGTCAGTCGCGTATTCCACCACGCGCGAGTCTCGAGATGCTCTTTCCGTTGTAACGAAAACGAACGCGAGCAATCGCCCGCCAAAGAAAGTTAGTTTTAAAAATTACAAACAGGTGATTGCGCCTGCAGGCTTTCCCGCGCGCAATTCTGTACTCTCCTCACGAGCGACAAAGTGACTGTGTAACGAGGGCTATTCTCTGGGTTTTTATGTTTAGGCGTCTTATAGTAAGTGGCATAGAGTACAATTAAAATCTCAATAACATACCACGTGTCAGTATCTATAAATAATTCAAAAACTATTCAAGAACAAAAATGATCTGTTCGATTTCTATAACTTTTTCATAGGTAACATTGTAAGTAATACGATGTTCACTAACCTGGAAGTGTAGAATGATGGTCCAAATGAGTCCAAGCGTGAGTTTCGGGTTTCCATCGACGATGTCTTCGGCTCTGATGTTGACCAGCTTGATCTTCTTATAGCGGAGAAAGTCCAACGCCATTTGGACATTTTGCAGCATGTGGAAACGCATTCGGCCTCGTTCGCGCGGCTGGAATTATAGGAAACGCGAGGGTGTCATTATACATATATGTCATTGCACATTTTTTCATATACATGTACACATTTCATTTTCTTTACATAAAAAATATACATAAAGAAGACATCCAAATATTAACCTTAAAACTAAGTCTTTACACAGTGTACCACTTTTTTTTCGTTTAAGTAAGATAAACGAATCATGCTGGTGAAATTACTGACACATGGGACTTGTCATCTTATCTCAGGGTGACGGGCACGGTCGACTATTCCCCTCAGATCTTTGCGATTTAAAGCTCTGAGTAGCACTGCAACTGCTATGGACAGGCGTGTCGCTTACCACTAGTCACGCGACTTGTTCGTCGCTTGGTAGGTATTATAGAGAAAAAATATAAAATACATATTTATTAATTAATACTTATTTCCATTACCACGGTCAGTTATGCTGTCTTAGTGTTTATAAGTTACATTGATGTAACAATTTGTGAGGAAATCTATCAATGATGATTGCAAAATTAAAAGAGAAATTCGCGTTTATACCAGTTTCGCTTAATCTATTTTACACTTTTCATGACAAAACTATGTTCCCACAAGGGGGACACATCTATTGCCTAAAAATTATAATGTACACATTACAGTGTAAGTAATACACACTTATGAAAAATCCGATTACAGTGACGCGACCTCATTGTTCATTCATGGTGTTTCGTTATAGATAACGTAATTAAGGTTGTTATCTATCATAACATATTACAATGTGCATATATTATAAAAAAGACACTTTCATGTAATATGGAGCACTATTTCGTATTTGAGCTTGTTGTAATCAACTGGGAGAGTTAATGTTTTGTATTTTTGAATGATGAGGCAAGCTATTTTTAAAGACCTTTGAATGCAGTATTAGATACTTTTAAAAATAATGTCTTCATGGAGGAAGATAATCATATGTAGGTACATGTTTTTTATGACGAACACGTCGTGTGCCTGCTGTTAGACGACACGCCTGCACATAGCAGCTGCAGTGCCGCTTAGAATTTCGAATCGCAAAGATCTGAGGACACTGCCACCGCGCTTGTGACTGTGAACATACGCTGACAAGTCCCACGTACCTACCTGTAATTTCACCAGCACCCTTACCATTCTAAGCCGGAACACAGTAATCTTCACATTACTGCTTGGCGGCAGAAATAGTTAAGAGCTCTCACGTCAAAAAAGTTTTGACGTTGGCTCCGCCCAAATTTGTGAAACAAATGTATGCCTGAAGTTCGCGTGACATGCGACAGGAGATGTTGAATTTTGCGCATTAAAAGTACCAAACTCGTTTTAGCGGAATAACTCTTAACCTAAAGGTATTAAAAATCCGTAGTGGCAGTTGTCGATCATGCATAAATATAATTAATTATCTAATTTTTGTTTTAATAACCTGTAGCATTTCGAGGATAAATCGAAATAATGTGAAAGTTAGAGGTCATTTCGTGATTTTTACCTATGGAGGAAACTTCATTGTTTTATGTTTCTGATTAATGTCTATCTTGAATATATCGTGTAGTTACTCATACAATATTTTATTTTAAACTTTAAAGTGGATCTACCCGTCTAAAATCAAATCGAAGATTAGGAATTTTTCCTCTGCTCCCTCTTACGGTGGCAGTACTTCCCTGGACGAACTCTTTTACAAGGAGTTTTACTGCTACTAAGTACTTTCCCTGTGTGTCGCATAGCTGAGGGACACCTGTACACATTACTAAGATACATGGGATGTCGTCCGGGATAGTGCAATTACGGGTAACTTGCACTTGGTTATGAGCCGACATTTCGGTAATTTAGTCGCCAAACGAAATCCGCGTATCGATATCGCATAGGAATCTATTGTTATTAGTCCACATATTTTAACGCTTACTGTGCAAAAATAAAGTCCCATTGAAATAACAAAATAATAACGTTAAATCCCTCTCCTGTGAAATTTGGCTTGGTGAAACGCTTTTTACCAATACTATATACGCGATATATAGATAGCTTCCATCACGAATTCCCGTATCATTGTATTTCCAAATTAAAGCCCATTAAACTTGCAAACTACACCTCACCTTTTAACGAATGTATCCATTAACTTCTAACAGAGTCGGGTTAAATTTAACTGCAAGTTCAAATTGTGAGCTATCACGCGATAAAGCAGTTAATTCGCAGGTATTAACAGTAATAAAGTACTCTGTTTCATTAGAAGGGTGACTTTTACGAATTTTTTCAAAATTTTGTCAAAATTCATGACAATTCATGTTATATAGGGCGCACTGTAAGTTTCCGGAAATGGCCACTTACATAAACAATATTTAAAAAGTAATTACAACATTTGAAAATGGAACTCTTTGGCTGTAGAATACAGTTTGTTTCATTTGACTGTCATTTGTTTATACATTTTGGCGTCATTTTAGAAATTGGTTGTCTACATCACCATGGATTTAACTCGTGAAAATTTTCGTAGTATGATTTTCTACGACTTTAAGTGTAATTTAACAGCTCAGCGGAGCTTCCCTCGGCTTCAAACTGCTTTTGGCAATGAAGCACCATGCAAGACGACTATTTATAGCTGGTTTGCAGAATTCAAACGTGGTCGTGTGAATCTCAGTGACGAATTTCGTGATGGCCGCCCGTCCAATGCTGTGAACAACAAAAACATCGATGCTGTGCGCCGTATGATCAAAACAGACAGGCATGTGACATACCATGAGATTCGGGCATCTTTAAGCATAGCAACGAGTCAAATGAATCAATACTACACAAACATTTGGATGTGAAAAAGCTGCGCTCTCGGTGGATCCCACACAATTTGACTGAGGCTCAAAAAACGGATCGCGTCACTTGGTGCAATGCCATGCTTACCAGATTCAACAAAGGGGCGTCAAATTTGGTGTGGGACATAGTAACAGGTGACGAAACATGGATTTATAGTTACGATCCCAAAACAAAGCAGCAATTGAGCCTATGTCTTTCGAGATGAACTGAAACCAACCAAAGTGGCGAGCGTGCAAACTGCCTCTAAGCGGTTGATTGCTTCTTTTTTTTTTAAAAAACTGGACATGTGGCTACTGTTGCTTTGGAGAATAGTTGTACCGTGAATAGTGATTGTTACATGACCATTTGTTTGCCGGAAGTTATTGACAAACTCCGTAAAAATAACTGTACACGCCGTATCATCCTGCAATACGATAACGCCAGTTCTAACACGGCCAGACAGACAAATGAATTTTTGAAGATGAACAACGTTGACCTTATGAGCCATATTGCGTACAGTCCCGACCTGGCACCTTGTGACTTTTATTTATTTCCAATAATTAAGGACCAGTTACGTGGTCAACTATTTTCATCATCTGAAGAGGCTGTCGAAGAGTATGAGAAATATGTTTCAGAGATTGTCACGGAGGAGTGGCATAAATGTTTTCAAAATTGGTTCATTCGTATGAAAAAGTGCAATAACGCTAACGGAGAATATTTTGAGAAACAATAAATTCTTTTATGACCATTTGTAGTATTTTTTTCTTATTCATTCCCGAAACTTTAGTGCGCAGCACGTCTTAAAATAAAGTAGATAATCTTGTGGGCGAATTTCGAAAGACACTTTTTAAAAATTTTTATCAAAGAAAATGAAAAGCCTATTTATTATTCTTGATAGAAAGATCGAATAATTATAATTAAAAAAAAACCGACATCAAAAGTTCGTGGTATTACATCTATTTGCCAAGTTTTATTGACATCGATTACCGGAAAGTGCGCGAAACCAGTTTCGTCGCCTAGTTTTCCACCCTTAAAGGTGGAATATTTCCTTCAATATTTAAATGGGACCAATTAAAGACGGTGGGTACCTTAGTCCATTCTTTCAAAAAATAATCTTCAAAATCGACTCACAAATTCCAGATTTATCGCGTAACATAAATACAACAAAAAAAAACATACTGTCGAATTGAGAACCCCCCCCTTTTTTTAATTGGTTAAAAACAAACGGACAAAATTCCTTCGATCTGATTGGACTCGTACAAGTTTCAATTGCCGGAGCCACTGCTCTTCACCAACTGAGCTTTCAGACCAAATCAGAGGGGCTAGCACGATAGGACGCGACTTGTGCGAGAGCAACATAAAGCGCGAGATTTATATGCGAGAATAGCAGTAATAGCCTAGCCCTACTGGATACCTTATGAATTTGTTTATGTGTTTGTTACAGATCTATATATTGAGTTTGTGAGAAACTTCTAAAGTTTCTACACTCAGCCAGGTTTACAACTATCAGAACAGAGGTGTCGCTGTATTAACAGCAAACTACTGGATTGTAATGAAGTTTATTGAATGTGATGTTTCACCATAATATTCAATTATTTTTTCTGAAATTACTCCACTAGTTTGTTATAATTATTAAGATAAGATAAGATAAATAAGATAAATTTATTTCAATATGACTTAATCTAATACAATTCTAATGAAAACAATGTAATTGAAGATAAAATATATATAATATATTAATACAAAGTTCGTTAACACTTAGAAAAAAATTCCTTCGATCCCGCTGGATTCGAACCAACTTTTCTTGCAAACCGTGGCAGACACTATGCCATTAGTGCAGATCTTTGTCATTGACAAAGACTCTCATGAATTCACCGCACGACTGGAGTGGGACATTCATGTACCGCCACTCGTGCCGCTGCTGCCGTTGAGAACAGCATAATTGTTATGCAAACTTAACGTAAACTTATGATCAAGTCGCTTAAGCCGCCCGCATCGCTATCGCCACCGCGCTGTCGTCCACTCTCTAGTCTTAAACGCTAATATACATATTATATATTAATATATTACAACTACCTCAGTAGTGTAAGGCCGCTGCCGCTCCCCAGGATGATGACTTTCACCTTTACCGTGATTTGCTTTTTGTTAACGATACACTGACCGCATAAGGTGTAATGGCTAGCGCAATTATGGTTCAATAGAGTAATCTATAATACAAGTATGTATAGAAAAACAACCGCTCCATGCATCTACTTTATACACAGTAGGGGAATAGATCGACCAGGTCGCGCAAGGCTCTATTTACATGGCCACGGAGTGTAATGAATGTGAATTTTCTAAATAGCAACTTAATTAAGTTCATGTCAATAGGCGATTTGACTATAATCAGAAATAACGAAAAAAAATAAAGCAAATTTTTAACCGATTTCAAAAACAGGAGGCGGTTCTCAATTCGACTGAATTTTTTTTGTTACGTTACGCGATAACTCCGGATAATTTGCGAAACGATTTTAATTATTCTTTTTTGAAGGAACTTCGGTTTTAGTCCCATTTAAATTTGAAGAAAATATTTGCAACGGTGGTAAACTAGGGGATGCATCCGGTTTCGCGCACTTTCCAGTAACTGATTTCAATGGCAAATAGATGTAAATTCACAAACTTTTGAAGTCGGTTTTTTTAGAGGAGATTCTCACGCCAATTTCACTCCAACCACCGAATTGTAATCAATTTAATAATCGTGAGATATAATAAACCTGTGTGAAAGATCATTCTGGGTGCCTGCACAGGCAGGTGTCTGCCTCAACCTTCATTTATATACAAAGTTCCTTTGCCTCGTTCATGGACCGTACTGGCGGTTACCGTAAAATTAAGTATCAGAATATGATGATAGCACGAGGTACCTCGTTTCGCTATATGGATCTCAAAAAACTAATATTTATATTATGGAAATCGGAAACAACGACGGTACTACAAACACCCACTCGAGACAACAAAAAGAGTTACTTTGGAAGCGTTATTATGCCTTAGAAATTGTACTTGGTGTCACTTTCTTTGGACTTTTAGGCTTCTCATTCAGTACACATTTAAGATTTACACAAGACACATTTAGCAGCGATGCAAACAAAAAAAAAAGCGCATTTGTGAAACCCGCGATTGCATCGGCTACACTTGTGATTTATAGGCGATTGCAACGATGTAATCGCCTATAAATCCGAAGTGTAGCGATGCAATCGCGCGTTTGTATAGAAGCAGTCGCGCGCTTGCATCGCTGCTAAGTCACCGTGTGTAACCGTTCTAAGAGCATATTTTAAAAAATCTACCTTCAGGGTCAGCATAATCACATCAACATCCTGAGTTTTCGTTTAAAAAATACCTATAAACGCATTGTTTTCTTCTGATGATCAATGCGTCACATACATGATATCATCTATATTTTACACATTGTTGTAAGTAGAAATAAACTTTGATTAGCTGGTTGGTCGACCGAAACCGGTCGCCATTATCTAAGTAAATTAATTAAAAATACAAGGATTTAAAAGGTTACCTTCGTTTTCAATTCGTTAATTCGCGGTCAATGTTGTTTATTAATTCTTAATGGCCGTGGGTTTTAAATATTGTTTTTTAATTAACGGTCATTCTCGGGTTAGTTCACCGCTTAATTTCCGTGGCAATTTTTGTTATATAAGTATTAGAGTGGTTACACATGGCGACTTTCGACATCGATGCAAACGCGCGTTTGTATCGATGCAGTCGCGCGCGTGTAACCTTCGTCTACTCTTAGTAAATATACACTAAGAGTCGTATTCCAGAACTCTACTCAATGCTCAAGTCAGGACTTGAGCAGACTTGAGTATGATTTTAAGCACTGGAAATACGACCCTAATGGCAAGGACTTGAGTATGATTTCGAGTGCTTATAACCATACTCAAATCCTGACTTGAGCATTGAGTAGAGTTCTAGAATACGACCCTTAGAGTAGACGAAGTAAAATACTATTTAATATTCGAGTATTGTATCGTGCAATATTAAATAAACTAGTTACCTATATTATAGTCCCACTGCTGGACACAGGCCTCCTCACAATGAGAGGGCCTGGGCTGCAAATTCCCATGCAGATTGAACGTCACATACTTGATTAAATTGCTTTGAAAAATTTGTGCAGGTTTCTTCACCAAATTTTGTCACGTTCACCGAAAAGCATAATTTAAATGTCTAATTAAATTTGGAATATAAACTCAAAGGTGCCCGGATTCGAACCCACGATCACGGCTGGAAAGGCGGTAGAACATACCGTTCAAGCGTCTGCACTTTACGTCCGATTCGTAATAGGTATATAGTGAGAAAACGGCCGTATCTATTTGGGTTTCGTGGTTCGAAGGTTAGGACTCTGAAACGTTTTGGACGTAGCGCGCAAACGCTCTTACTCTTTCTTTCTCGCCAAACAATCAGACGAAATGATAGAAAGTTGGTACCGACACCTTTAGACATTTCAGATAAAGCGCACTTCCTTAATATTATCGTTAATTCGTTTCCGGCTACGAGTAGAAACCTCATAAGGTTTCGTGTTACGGCCTCATTTTTATACTAAAGTTTTTGCTCAATTGTGGCTATTTACCTGAGTGTTCTTTGCAAAGACGTTAATGTGATATGAACAATCGGTGGAGTTAATTTGGGGCAAATTCATTTACAAATTTAATTTTGCCTTTGAATCTACAAGGAAATCCTAACCCGATGGAAAAAGGGTGTGAGGTATATGTATATATAGGCCAACCACAAGTTTTTTAGTAGGAGGTTCTATTCGACTGTATTTCATTTTTGTACGTATGTTACGAGACTAAGCTCCGCTGCATACGCAGTCGGCAAAACATGTGACCTTATCGATGTTAGTACTGCTAGACTAGTTTACTTTAGTTACTTCCATAGTATAATGTCCTACGGGATTATCGTGTGGGGTAAAGCGGCAGATATTCAAACCATATTTGTATTGCAAAAAAGAGCGATTCGTTCTGTGTATCGTTTAGGCTCTCGGGTTTCTCTCAGAGAAAAGTTTAAAGAGACTGGTATCATGACTGCATTTACTCAAATATTTTATATGTCAGTAAAAATATACATAATTTCAATAGGAAAGAAGATATCCATAATATTAACCTTAGAGCTAAGTCCAAACTCATGGTACCATGATTTCGTTCAACCAAGGTAAACGACTCTTTTATGGGGAACCGTATGCGTTTTTACAATAAGATTCCGAATCATATATTAAAATTATAATTTCCTAAGTTTAAAAACTACTTTTTTGTATTCTAATGTAAGTGTGCATTTGACCTCCATCTCACTTGATGGAAAGTGACGCTGAGGTCGACGATTGAGCATGCACACCTAGATAATGCCTATTCACTTCGCCTTGAAAAGGTCGAAGTTATAACGTTCAGGGAACAAATCTGCAGGCAGGGAATTCCACCCCATAGCCGTTCGCCATATAAATGTGGAAGCGTAACGCTTCGTGCGAATCTTTGGAATATCCACAACATAGGGGTGGAAGCCAAGCCTACGCCTAGTCCCCCGATGATGGAAAGGGGAAGGCGGAATTAAATCGTGTAATTCCATCGCACACTCTCCGTGATATATCCTGTAAAATACCGATAAGCAGGCAACTTTACGGCGGTGTTCAAGGCAAATTCCAAGTCACCTATAAGGCTCTTGACACGCTTGTCAATTGACAATTGAAACCAAGGTGGCCAGTTGATACGTAGCAGAGCCATCCCAAAGGTGGCAACAGTACTCCATACACGACCGGACTTGTACTTGATACAGCTGCAGCAACTGTCCCGGTGTGAAGAAATGCCTCACCCTGGAAAGGATGGAAAGCTTCCTGGCTGCAGTTTTGGCCATGGATTCAATGTATCTGCCGAAGTTCAGATTGGACGACAGGTTCATTCCAAATAGCTGGAGACGGTCGGCTATTGGTATGGATATATCACGAAAAGTCGGAGTCAGCTCAAAGGGACTCCGTTTAGTGGAGAATAGACACGCTTGCCTTTTGGTAGCGATAAATTTGACAAGATTGGCATCGCCCCAATCGGAGACTGCCTTTAGCGTCAAATCTAAACGGCTAACCATGGACTCTCGACAAGACTGAATTTCCTCTCCTCTGACCTTTGCATTGGTCAAGTACCTATCTACAACTATGCTGTCATCAGCATACGCAAAGGTACCTGGAATTAACATATCATTGATATGCAGCAGAAAGAGAGTTGCAGACAGTACGGAACCCTGAGGAACTCCTGTATCGCCATGTGTTCGGAAGAGTAGCCTTCTAAGACCACTCGAATGGAATGTTCACTCAAGAAATCCGAGATCCAATTGCAAAGGTCAGTGGGAAGCCCATAACATGGAGGTTTGCTTAAAAGGCTAGCGTGTCAGACCCTGTCAAAGGCTTTAGAAATGTCCAAAGACACTGCAAGTGTTCCGCCTTGTTTTTCTATAGCCTCGCTCCATATGTCATACACAAGAAGATCCCCGGTAGATCGCCCTCGTCGGAATCCATACTGGCGATCACTGAGGAGGTTATTGTCTTCAAGGTATGACAGGAGACGGTTGTTGAGTACACGTTGCATAGTCTTGCAACTACATTAAAACTATTTTGTTTGAAAAGTCATATTACAAATTGAAGACTACGTGTTAGATAAAGACGTATGGAAAGACGACATGACTCCAGATTCCACACTTTGATTCAAAGTGCATTCCATAGCATTTAAGTTTATTTGAAAAGAGCAATCCCTAGGTTTCTTGCTCGTTCTTCTCAGGAAAGTCAGCATAGTGAACGAGCAGTAGCTTAAATGTGATTTTTTCAAGTGTAAATTTATTTTACCTATGGAATAAATGATTCTTTGACTTTGACTTTGATTACGGCATTTGTGAACTGATTTTGATGATTCTTTTTTGGTGCAACGAGGGTATCTCAGTATTGATTGATTACATTTAAATTTGAAGGAAATATTCCACCTCTAAAGGTGGCAAATTAGGGGATGAATCCGGTTTCGCGCACTTTCCGGCAAACGATTACAGCAAAATTTGGCTTTTGAGGTCGGTTATTTTTAATCTAGATTAGATTTTATAATAATTAGTAATACAAAGATAAAACACTTAGAAAAAAATCCTTCGATCCGGCCGAATTCGAACCGACGTCTTCTAGCAAACCGTGCCGGACGCTATGCCAACTAAGTCACAGAACGAACCAGCCGGATTTTTGTATTTGGTTTTCAATGACTTTTAGCCGTAGCGAGATCTATGAGAAGTCTATGAAAGTATTTCGAAGGAATTTTTACAAGTCTTCAATCTTCGTATTAATAACAAACTAGTGGAGCAATTTCACACAAAATAATTGAATATCAATTCAATACAAATTAAATTAGACTTCATAATGTCAAAGCGTAAAACCTCACTAATTACCTGGTTTCAGACTAGGGAATTTTCTACACTATACCTTGAATACACATCAGAACCAACTTAGGACAATTCCAATCCGAGATCTTTTTCTCCAGGGTCAACAGTGAAAACCACACTTATCGAGAGAAATCGTACATAGCGGTTCAGAAAAAGGTCACATACGAAAAAGATGTTGCAAGTTTTGTATCAAACTCACGTCTTTTCCACTTTTATTACAAGGATTTAGATCCGAAAAATGTACGCTGATCCCATAGCCTACACTGTGGCTATCGTTAGATGTGTCTCGGTTCTAAGAAGATGCGCATTTTATGCCAAAAAATCAAGATGGCGGAGGCTGCGCGGCCTTTTATCGGACTTCTTTTAGTTTTGAAACGCCTATATAGCTATTAAATTAAAGATCTTAACGAGATATTCCATGACGACGAGATGATACATTTAGCATTCCTCCATCAGCATTATTGTTTTTTTTTTCGGTTTTTTACGCAGTCGATTTTTTGCAGTTGCTTTTTTTATTATAAGTTACTTGATTTCAATACAGGTCAGCCATTTTTTTTGAAACATTACACGTTGTGACTAATTAAAGAACCGTGTTCATAAAAGTTATATCACAATATCTCATTTTATTAGGAAATTATCGATACTACTCGTCGATTTACAATCTCGATTTATCAAAATTTTTTCAAGGATTTTTTTCTAGTATCAAATTAAATTCGAATCCAGATATGAATATCTATTACCCTTTAGCAGAAACCAGAGGTTTCAAACGTCTGCTTCGCTCGCTAATCAGAGTTTTTTTGGAAAACTTTTAAGTAACCACTCTTTGGGTAAATAACCAGTGCTGTTTATTTTATTTTATGATACCAAGTTACGGGACGAACAAGTCGTGCTGGTGGTAACGCCTATTCATAACATTCTGCGCCTGTCGCCCTGAGATATAAGTTGACAAGTCCCATGTGCCATGGTAATTTTTCCAACATCTTTACCCTTCAAAATCGGAACACAGTAATGCTCGCATTACTGCTTGGCGACAGAAATAGATAAGGCAGTACTTCTCTGGACGAACTCTTTCGCAAGGAGCTTACTGCTAATAAACGTTTTGAAAATATAGATTCAACACTATGTCAATACATTTTTTTTCACTTGCCTATCGTACTTATTCATATTACTATACAAATCGAACACTTTGTTGTACAACAGTCCCATTAATATCCCATTCTTAAGCAAAAAATAAGATTAAAATTGCATATACTCACGAGATGTTCGCCAGAAAGCACCTCCAGCAGCGAAATGAGGTTGAGTCCATCGCGCAGGTCTTCGAACAGATCGTTCACGTGCCGGTTGACCTGTACATTTAATGGTCTAAATTAGTTTATATATAACAATTATTTAAACTAGTATTGTCTATTCAACTTCTCTAGAAATTAAATAGGTGATAAAAAATAGTGAAATAATCTTTCTTCAAGAACCGGATCTCGAGGTGCAGACCCAAGATGCTGCCAAAGACTGTACTGTGGATCGTCTAAGGGATTTACCACGATAACTAACACGAAATCGGCTTGAGCCAGAAAAATTTTAACGTCCAGATAATAAGAGCTAAAAAGACGTTGCACGATTCGCTTACTCTCGCACCGTTGACGCAGAAACGCAGGACGTACTTTTCGCTCTTACAACATGGATGTGTAGTTTTTTCTCATCGGTTTAGAGAGATGCCAAACGATGCGTTGTTTCGACGTTGCGACGCAATGCATCGTTTTGCAATGGTGACGCTGCGTTGTATTAAATAAAAATTAGAAGTACATGCCATATACACGGGGCCAGGAGACGAAGCAGGGAGGATTTTTGCATTGCGTAAGTGAGCGGCGGCGTTACGTTGAAACGACGCAACGTAACGCATTGGCAGCGCCCGTGTGGTATCATTCTAAGTTGTCTACGGTAGCGCGCCGTTTCAAAGTACCGTGTGATATGTCGTTGTGATTTATATTTAGTAGTACAACGCAACGCAGTTTGTGGCATCGCTCTCAATGCGATTTCGTGTCGATAAGTGTAATGAGACCGCGTCTACATTGGTTGCCATGTCCCTATTAGATTTTTTGTCTCTCTATCCACAGAAATGTCCGGAGGCCTTGAAAATTCTTTTCTTTTGGTTGGTGCTAACCACTGTTGCATTGGTTTATGCTATTCTGTTATTACTGGTGCTCGATAGCCACAAAGTAAACGAGACTAGTGTTTGATTAACATCGAAAACAAAATCATCGATAACAGCCAATTTTAATTTGTTGAAAGCGGCACTAAAGCTGAGAAAAATGAATCGATGAAAATCAAAATAATATGGAATTTAATCGATACATATGAGAAAAATACAAACTGAACAACCATGCAGAAGATATTAAAATAAATAAGTCAATACACTGTACCTACGTACAAATAAAGAACTAAAAATAAAAGAAACCCGTGAAAAACTGCTTCATCTGTTGTTAACTAAGCCACACAATACTTTTAAACACCAACGACAATAAATTATTTCGGCATTACAGCCCGCTAACTATACCGAATATGTATATGTTACGGAAAGAGTATAAGTAGTAGTTAGAAACTACCGACACATATTATCTCTCTCCGTCAGATCACATATCTACACAGCCAAGCAATTGTGTCAGGAGCACATAGCACGTCGAAGACACAAACGAAAACTAACCTGTTGTGGAGGGCAACAAGGTTGATTGTTGACCACTTCGCAGACATGTAGCCGAGTGTACGTCTGTCCGAGCAGCGTGGACAAATTGAGAAACACCTGAGAATCCCGTGATAACAATTTGACAGTATATTTGACAATATATTTTACAAAAAAAACTGTCAACAGGCTGGCAAGTTACAGGCTTACCGCTTAACAGAGTCGGCTCCTGAGGTAGCTGCGCGGTGCGGGGGGAGTGACAGTTTACGTGACAGTTATATCGTGCTGCACACGGGACAATTTCAACAAGATTTTTCTAACGATATTCAATAGCAAGTTGATTGGAAAAACTGCCTACCAAATTAGTCAATTGTTGTTATATAAAAGGATAATAAAAATTCATAGATAATTGAAATGAATAGACAAGCCATTTGGCACTTTTTAACCGACTTCAAAAAAGGAGGAAGTTCTCAATTTGACTGCGTAGCGCGATAACATTTGTGAACCGATTTTGATGATTCTTTTTTTGTTGTAAGGAGGGTAACCTCAGTAGTGGTCCCATTTAAATTTGAATGAAATATTCCACCTCTAAAGGTGGCAAAGTAGGAGAAGAATGACTTTTGAGGTCGATTTTTTTAGTACTCTGTAGTGGGATATTTCAATCAACTTTTTAATAAATATCGTTAGAAAAATTTTGTTGGAATTATCCCGTGTGCAGCGCGATATAACTGTTACGTATTCTGTCACTCCTCCCGCACTGCGCAGCTACCTCAGGAACCGACTCAGTTAAGCGATAGGCCTGTAGGTTTGACCCTTAATATTAAAGCATCTTCAAATTAAGAAACGCCGCAGCCGCGCGTCTGTAGCGCTTTAGTAATTTATAGTTCACTCACAGACCGTGGGGTTGCAACTGCGCTTCTAAATATTGTATGAAAATTAGTGGTAGTGCGACTGCAGCGCTTCCCAACGCAACTTTAACATTTGACGACTATAGAGGCTTTTATACTGACACTCGTCATTGCGCGATACAGCAATTGTGCACGATTGAGCGCGCGTGTAAAGATGTTGGAAGGAAAAGATTGCGCGATTGCACTCACCAGTCGCGCGTACAATCGTTCGTTCCAAAGTTGCCTTTTACACGGACGCTCTTCCGAGAACGTTAGCTTAAAAAACTTCAAACAGGTGATGGCGCCCGATTGCGCGTGCAGGCTTTTCCGCGCGCAATCCTGTACGCTTCTGATCATAGAGGGTAGAGTGAGTGTGTAAAAGGGGTCAATGGTTTTGTGTCAGTAGACAATTCTTGTGTATTGAAAGAACATGACGAGGGTTCAAAGTATAGCCGTGCGTACAATGAACAGATAATGAATTGTCAAAACGAATATAATAAAGCTTTTAATTTTTCGCGATTGTTACACATAGGAAATGAAACCATTTTTAACCGACTTCAAAACAAGGAGAAGGTGAATTAGACTGTATTTTTTTGTGTATGTTACTTCGAAATTTGTGAACCGATTTCAATGATTCAGGTACCTACCTCAGTAGTGGTACTATTCAAATTTGAAGAAAATATTCCATCTCTAAGGGCGTTAAATTAGGGGTTGAATCCGGTTAACTGTATTTCACCCACATTCCATTAATTGATTTCGATAAAACTTGGCAAATAGATGTAATTCCACAAAAGTTTGAGGTTGGTTCGTGTATTATACAAGAACACAAATAATTGCTTTGTTTCAAAAAATATATACGCCATTTACACTCGAAAATATATTTTCATATCTAGGTACTACATAAAGATTGTTGTACAATTTTGCATATGTATACAGGGCTATTTTTAAACTACTAAAAACCTTGCAGGACCATATTACTAACATCATAAATAACAATTTTTGTTCCATGACTTTTTATAACCGTGCTTTTTATGTGTACCAAAATTAAAGTTTCAAGTTTTTGTTATACTATCTGACAATTTTTAACTGTATTTGACAGTATAGTATTAAGGTTAAACGTACAAGCGACGACTCCCACTTTCTTTTGTAGCCCATTTAGAGTGATCTATTTGATATAATTATCAATGCAAAGATCGAACACTTCGAAAAGATTCCTTCGATCTGGCCGCATTCGAACCGACGTCTTCTAGCAAACCGTGCCAGATGCTATGCCAACTAAGCCACGGGACGACTTTTTAGCCGTAGCGCCATCTATGAGAAATGCGCTACTGCTAAAAAGTCGTTGAAAAACCAAATACAAAGATACGACAATAAGCGCATAGAAAAATTCGTGAGGTCCACTGGTTCGGTCCGTGTCTTAGTTGGCATTGCGTCTGCCACGGTTTGCTAGAAGACGTAGTGGAGTAATTTCACAAAGAAATAATTGAATAGCTATTCAATAAAAATTTGATCTACTTGATAAGTATTTTTATATTTCAGATAAAAGTATAATCCGATGAATTATTGAAAGTCATAGAACAACGTTGTTGTTTATGATGTTAGTAATATGGACTAGTGAGGTTGGTAGAGTTTTACAAATTTAAAACGGATTTACACGTGTCGTGTCGTGACGCGTCAGAACGGTATCCGTTTCATGCACACAACACAAGCCGTCACGTCAGATTGCGACACTCTAATATAAATCTAACCATATTAAATGTATGAAACCGATATCGTTGTGATGCGTCACGACACGTCAGACAAATGCAAATCCAACTTCACCTTTATATACAAATGGTGTCTTGTTTTTGCAATAAAATTAAGCCAGAAGTCTAGTATCTAATTCAAAACAAAAAACGATCGAACGAAACTTCAAGATCTCAAAATGATAAATGAAAGTAACTAAACGACGAGATGTGTTCGCTCAAAAAAAAACAAAAAAATTGAAAAAAAAAACCATGCAGTATCAACACGATGAATAACCATCGAAAAACTACTTAGACAAAAGAATATCAACGAATTAGATTATACTTGTATACTACAGACTGGTGGTGGACTTATGTCGCAGTTACGCAGTGTTGCCAGATGGTTACATTTCTATAAAGTAATCAGAGATGGCGGAAATGAAACGAAATTAATAAAATTACTGGTTATAGCTTCATTTTTCTAGAGCGGACAATTTTTGTTTTTAGGATTTAGGCGTAGGTATACACATCTTCTACAGTTACAAATTTTAATAAAATAAAAACGAATTTGTAAAATGTAACTTTTGCAGCCAAAATGTAACTTTTCTGGTAACGAAATGTAATTTTCGACTCAAGGGCCCTGGCAACACTGATAATACAACAAAATGAATGAAAACAAACGTTGAATTTTAAAACAGATTAATGCTTTTCACAATGTCTGTTTTAACTAATGCAAAGTATACATTAAGGCAAGGTTTCTTAACATTTGTCTAGTCATGGACCCCTCTCAAAAATTCAAAGAGCTCACGGATCCTTTCCAAAAAGATGAAGAAGAAGAAAGGCTCGCGAGTTGCGTCACTCGCTCGCTGCAATACGTTAGGTAAACTCGCCATAGACCTCCGGCGTTCATTACAAGGACCCCTTAGCATGGACCACAAGTTAAAAAACCCTGCCTTAAAGAAATTGCATTAACAGCATATATCTAATTACCGTGATATTTATAGAACTGATCTATTAGTGATCATAGCCAATGGATAAACCACAAATAGTAACAACAACATAACCTAAAATCTTTCGAAACCAATGACAGTGTATAATACAAACCTTCAGGTACTTCCAGTGCTGCGTCGATCCAAAGACAAGCGTAGAAAAGTAAAAAATACGCATGATTTTTAATACAAATGGTTTAAAAAATATGGTGTACATACACGTAAGGTAAAGTAATAAATAGTTGTGGTCGTACAAATTAAAACACTGGTAAATCGTAGGTTTTCATTAGTGTCGGGTCATGGAAAAATGACCATTTTGAAAAAAATCATATCTCTAAGGGCTTTTAGCTACACAATTTATAATTCACCATCTTCCATTTTCCAATTTTTGGGGAATTTTTCCGGAAAAATATCCACTATATGAAATTTTTCGGAAAATTACCCAACAGTAGGTGTCACCGAGCAAGGAGCTTCTTGAACATGTATCGATTTTACTGGAAAAATTTGGAAGAACTTTTGTTTATTGTAAGAACAAGTGCGCATTTGACCTTGATCTCACCTGACGAATACTGATGATGAAGTCGACGATGGATTATGCACACCTATATAATTAATACCCATTCACTCTCGTCTTGAAAGGCTCAAGTTACAGAGTTCAGCTAACAAATCTGCGGTCAGGGAATTCCACTCCAATACCATAAGCCATACATATACATGTGGAAGCATAGCGCTTCGTGCGGGTCTTGTGTCACAACATAGGGGTGACTTTAGTGGAGATGAGAAAAATTTTGAGTAGCTTTTTGGCTTTTTAGGTAGTAGGTAGTATTATTATATAAATAAAAAAATTATAAAAATTTGTACGACCACAGTTTGTTGATAAACAATATTAACAGTTGTCACAATTTGCTTCGGATTTCACTACGCAAAAATAAATTCCTTTTTTATAATATTAAAACTGCCAAACAATGGATACTTGATTTGAAAATCGTAATATCCATGATCGGTTTTACCAGCGTTGGAATTTTTTATTACGATACCAAGTAACGCGACGCATAAGTCGTGTGACTGGTGGTAAGCGACACGCCTGTCCATAGCAGTTGCTGTGCCACTAAGAGCTCTCTTAAGAGAATCGGAAAGATCTACTGGGTACTGCCACTGCGCCTATCACCGTCAAAACACAAGTTGACAAGTCTTGTGTGCCTTGACTCTTGTTTGTCAACCGTGACCATGGGACCTGTAAAGGGCCCGAAACGTCGGTTTGTTTGAAAAAACAAATATACGCGATTTAAATCCGGAAAAATAGTTTCATTCCTATAAGTAAGATTATGCTTAGTACGTTTCATAAAAAAGTTATTATAATTATTACTAAATCAAAATGTAGAAACAATATCGTGGTTAATTTCCATTTATATCGAGTTTAATTTAGGCCTTTCAGGATTGCTACACATTGGAATGAAAGAATTTTTGCAGATTTAAATCGCGTATATTTGTTTTTGCAAACAAACCAGTTTCGAAGCTTTACTAGTCCCATGGTCATGCCTGATTGCGATGGTAAGATCAACCAGTTATGGTTAATATTAATGCAAACCACTCTATTTTTATTCATATTACGCATATTTAGTATTCTACATATAAAATTGTTTCGTTTACTTACGATCAATAAACAATCTTTATTCCAAGAAAGCATAAACTCTTACCACCAAATGTTACACATGAATCCGAAATAAATATTCCTTTACAGTAAACAAGAATGGACATTCTTTATGTATTAATCATGTGCAATGACTCATATGCAATTTTTGGTGTCGACCTCACACTGATGCATACAAAATAACTCTCAAGTTATTGTGAAAGAACTGACAAATGACTGTGAAGTAACTTTAAACAATTTTTGTGGCATGTAATGGAAACAGATTAAAGTAAATATAAAGGCTGCGAAGAAAATAATGGTTCCAAGGCCTGACAGCTACTTTGCCCAACATATCTTAATATACAAAGGGATAATGCTGCCAAACTTTAGGTTGCGTTTTCACCAGATATGTGCGAGGTAGCTAGGCGGTGTGCGAGGAAAAAATACACCAGTAGGATTACTTCATTTCCCTAACCTCGCTTAGCGCAGCTCTGGTGGAAAAGGGCAAGCGGATCCTCTACCCGTGCCCAGCAGTATAAATGGGTTGATGTTGATTGAATTCACTCAAAGGAACAGACCAGAATCAATATTGGTCCCCTCATCCAGCGCCCACAAAGAAAACCTATGGACAACTGAGTTCGTCAAATTAAGTTGTTATACTCCGTTCAACCATTTATTTAACTTTTGACATATGCATGCCACCGAAGTTCCGTAATTATTGACATACAACTATAGCCAAGAAATGCACTCTTTTATTTTGTAATTTTAGTAAAGCGCCGTGCTCTTTCTTTGACGAAAATTATTCAAGTTGATATATTTTGGTGCCTGTCTAATAAATTATAACGAAATGAAATAAATTATAAACAATTATAATAAATTTTTATTAATTAAATTTTTATTATTTTTTGCGAAATTACTCCACTAGTTTGTTATAATTATTAATACAAAGATCGAACACTCAGAAAAAATTCCTTCGATCCGGTCGGATTCGAACCGACGTCTTCTTGCATACCATGCCAGACGCTACACCAACTAAGCCACGGAACGAACCAACGGACCTCACGAATTTTTCTATGTGCTTGCGTCGTGTCTTTGTACTTGGTCTTTCAACGACTTTTTAGTCGTAGCGCCATCTATGAGAAATCTTTGACAGATTTATCACCCAGTTAGTACCTTTACAGCTACCAGTCCTGGCGAGAGATGTCGCTATTCACTGTATTAATTAAATTTTTATTGAATTAACATTCAATTATTTTTTGTGAAATGACTCCACTAGTTTGTTATAATTATTAATACAAAGATCGAACACTGAGAATTTTTTTTTATTGTTTAATATAATGATACATCGGATTCTTCTCCGGAACCATCACTTGAATCCTCATTAACGTTCATTATTAATTCTTGATACACAAATTATCGAACGCAACATTACGATCCTAATCAGACAATATATTTTATTCAACCCACTCACATTCACGATTCAAACTTCTTCATAAATAAAATCGATTGTTATAAAAAAATCGAATCGGAAACGCGTTAGGACGTCACTAATTGATTAGAATTCGGGCAGTCAAAAGTTAAATAAATGATTGAAATGGTTGGACGGAGTATAATAGGCTTTATTCCTGTTTCGTATTCTGGATTCCAACATATTACACTGCGACATTTTAACCAATTCCTTGTACGCTACGTAAGAGGAATAATAATTGTACTAAATTCCTTGTGGAATTTGTAAGGAATTTCAGTACCTATTCCCTGATTTACTTTTGGCTCCGCACTTGTATCTACACTGTTTTCCACGAACTAAAGTGCGGCTGACAAATTGTCAAATAACCCTTGTAAATAGCAAAAATAGAGCACAAAATTCTCTTATAAAAACAATTTAAATCAGTTAACGTATTCGACTTACCGAAACTTACCTTAACGATGCGTAGCTGAAATATCATTAAACAATTTCAATATTCTAAAACTGGGTTATGGTTTTCTATGATATTCAAAAAATTCTGTTACCCGCGTTTTAGTTAGTGGATGGCAGTAGATACTTTCTGACGCGAAATGAGTTTGCGACACTGCAAGTACTACAGATTGAAAAAAGTCACTAATGGCTAATGGCGCGTACTTTATTACGCTCACCTCAGCGTACAGTGGTAATGCACAAAAAAATTAAATTTTCAAGTAGCTCAGGAGTTTGATTTTGTGTAAAAAAGTAAAAAAATGTAAATATTTTAAAAAGAATAGAAATTTAATAGAAAAAAATTAGAACAGGCATTAGCAAACCAGTCAGGAACCCTGCCTTATAAAACTTTTGGTTTATGGGGTATTGGTGTACCAGCGCTGGCCAAATGAAAATCTGTCCCGTCAGACAACAAATTATGGTTCTGAATCTACTAAAAAACTAATTATGAAAACACCAGAAGTAGTCCAAAGGTAACTTTCATATTTAACTTTATCGATGTCAAAATTTCAAAAGGAAAGATCTAGATTAGCAATTCTTTATAATCTTACCACCGAATTAAAGAAATCAATACCTCTTAAATATTATGTAGGTGGTGATTGACCCATAAATTCGTGGGCGAACCACAGCCACAAATGGCCACAAAAGCGTTCTCTGGCTGTAAATTATTTAAACACCCACTTTTGGCATTACATCATGTTTTTCTGGACTTCTTATAATGTAGGACGGCTGATTGCAAGGGCTTTTTTGGACAACCACTTTTAGAAACATAGATGATTGGTTCTCCGATTTGGGTGTGTGACAAATGGAAGTGACAGAATACGAAAAATTATTGCCAATGCTAAATAAATGGTATCGCAGAACACTCAGGCGCATTGAGGAAGGAAACCGCCGATTAAATGTGCATAAAAATACAACAAAATGACGACGTGACTATAAGTCCGTCGACAGCTAACCGTCTCACTGGTTGGAAGCGGTCGCCGCGCAACCTTACAGGTAGTCTAGTTTGATTTGTAGAAGCAGTGGCGTGCCAAGCTAGATTCCGATTTCGACAAGATACTTTTTTAGGAAGGATATTTTGTAGTTGTCCGCTGATGGCCTTGACTGAGCCACCGAATAAGAGCGAGCTGATGGCTTTTAATAGTCTAAAAGTTTAAGTAGCACTTGAGTACCCACTGGCCAAGGCTTAGGGCCCTACTGGACACTTCCGCCGGAAGGGCGTGTTGTGGAAGTGAATCGAAAGCGAAGTACACGCTGAACTGGTGGCTCTTCCTCCATTCATTAGTTACCTCCGTCTTCGTGGTGGGGGCGGTCATTATGTGGATATCATACCCGTAGTAAAGGGTCAAGAGCACGTCAAGCGTGATACTTAAGATTTAAATCTACTCTATGCCGCTTACGATAAGAACGGTCCAAAGTACAAAGTGTCAAGCTTAACGTGCTCTTGACTATACTTCAGCAGTCTTATATTAACTATAGGAACAATTCGATTGCGATTTCAGACTACAAGAAATGCCGTCTATTCGTGGCGCTTAGAACTAAATATGTTACGTGAAATCGGTTTTGCGATTGTCAAAAGATGCGAACAGTAAGAGTGTTGCCGCACTTATTAACGTGGATTTTGCTTGACCAGGTCAGAAAAAGTTTCGGAACGTCTTCTTCGCTGTTATTCACATAAAGATTTTTCTGACTGACTTATTGCAGTTCTGTGTCAATACGTGACTTTCTCCTATGTAGGTGTTTATATTGTCATTCTCCCAATTAACTATCGTTTTTAGTATTATGCGAATTTTTCAAAACAACATTTTCGTAGCAGTAGAGCTTCTTGTGAAAGAGTTCGTCCAATGAAGTACTGACACCATACCTATTCCTGCCGCAAGCGGTTATGTGAGCTATACTGCGTTCCGATTATTAAAGGGAAGGGATCAAACTACAAGCATATGAGACTTAACCCCCCATGTCAGTTAAATTTAAAAAGCTTTGAACCTCTGAATAGACTCTACCAATGAGTTATATAAAAAAGGCAGACATGCCGTGATTAGAGGAGAATGCTTGCTTTTAAAAGCTGAGTAAGATTGTGCATCTGACTCATAGCTATTATGATGAAAATGCTAGATCCGGCAATGGGAAGTTAGAAGGGATACGAAATGTACATACTACATAGTATTAAAAAAAAATTAAAAAGTCAATTCATCGAAATGAAACTGGAATTACAATTGACCATTTGGAATTACAATTTGGCCACTGAGTTATTTCAAAAGTATCTAATGTCCATGTTTGATAGTTTGGTAGTTCCTCCTTTGCAATCGTGCCTTCAAACGATGGGATATGAGGTCCGGATTCGACTCCAACTGGGAAATAAACAGAAACTGTTTGTGTCAAATTCAAATTACCTTAATTTCATAAGTAAGCAAATTACATTTGAAATCGTCATACTGATTAAACTGTACTGTTCATTCGTAAGGCAGATTTGCCTGGGTTGTGCCTCGAATCCGTGGTCCTATGAGGACCGCACAGAAAATTCCCTAGTTTGAGACACGACAATGGCACTATGGAATATTAAAGAAATACATCTTGAGCATTTATTTTGATCTGAAAGTCTTCTAAAAACAACCGTTAACCCATTAAATCTGTTAAAATAAAAACTTCTACATGTTGCGACATCACGAAACACATAACAAACTTGTATCAAGCACGACATTGATCTTCTTTAATGTGATTTTAATCTCGCATTCCCTTAAAAACTGTAACGAGTGAGATTAGAAACAGACAGATATATATATATCCATTTCCTCTATTTTTATGTCATTACTAAGCTTCTAAGAGTTGACAGTGTCATCGTTAAAACTTGACGTCCTATTGTTGGCCACGAGATTCCTATTAGGGGACCGTTTAAGTTATAATCTCCCACTCTCTAGTCCAATACAGTGTGAAAGAAAGGTCAGGCTCAATTAACAGACAAGATCCATCTTAAGCCGGCCATATACAGTCGGAATACCGTTTCGAAATTCCGTTTCGGAATATCCATTCTGTATATATGTAAAAACTTCTTCATCACTATATAACCCATAATTTTCATTCATCAATCTAAAATAAATAAAAGACTATAAAAACTGAAAACTATTTAGCCAAAGTAAATACCAATAAACCTAAATTAAAAATATTACTCAAAAATATAACCTAATTTTTACTTAATACAATATTAAATTATATATTAGTTCCGTTATAATTCGGTTTTCAGTGTAATGATAATTCGAACAAAAGTTATTTCGGAAAAAAGAAATTGTACTTTGTGATAGGTTACCCTTAAAACGTATATCTCTTTCATATCTTAAGACGTATCTTCAAAAAGCGATATCACCCAGCTCGCATTCCTTCGAGGTGACATATTTGTGACTAAGCGCAAGTTAACAAAACATTGAGCCACGAGGTATGCGCGACAACATCCTTTGTTATTTATTAGTAACTTGATAGTTTAAGTTAACTGGTCTTAGTTTAGAACTTGGTGGTATTTAGTTCAATAATAAGTGTTGTACGTTTGTAAATATGCGGCAGGTGCCAGTTTAAATTGCGCACAATACGACTTTAATAAAAGGATCTCAATTCGACTGTGTTTTTTTGTGAGTATGTTATGCGGTTATTCCGATATATGTGAACAGATTTGGATGATTCTTTTATTGTTGGATAGGGGGCAAATGGAGGTATCTCAATTGTTGCTCCCATTCAAACTTGAAGAAAATACTCCACCTGTGTAAGGGTACCAAATTTTGAGATTAATCCGATTTCGTGCACTTTTCGGTAACCGAACGCAATAAAACTTAGCTATAGATATATAGATGTAATTCCACTGCAAATAATGTAACTGTATGTACTTTTGAGGTGGATTTTTTAATAAACATATTCTTTTTTAATTCGTTTTCTTTCTCTTTCTGAACTGAAACTTTCTACAACAAAATTGTGATTTTTTACAAATTTCTCCTTCGCATCTCCTCTCTCCGTGGAAATCCGTCAATGTTATGTGAATATTTATGTTCTTGCATAATTAGTCGACACTTTTTCTAAAATACATAAATTGAACCAATAGTGACATTGAACCAAAACCCTCTTTCTAACAAAAAAGAATTATCGAAATCGGTTTACAAATGCCGGTGTAATCGCGTTACATACACACATAAAATACAGTCGAATTGAAAACCTACTCCTTTCGTTTGAAGTCGGTTAATAAAAAAATATCAGGATATCATCGCAAGACACGTGACGTCATTGTGACGTGATGCGACTACTTCAAATAAATTATTTTCGCACAATTCAAAAATCGAGATCTGTTTGACAGTTCGTCTGACATTACTTCTCTTTTGCGTGTGGTATTTTATTTACTCTATGGTCAAAGCCGCCACGCTACGTTTATCGATTTCAATGTTAAGTAAGCTCCTTATCAAACAATGTCATCATTTAAAGATACTATCAAAAAACGCAACAAGGAACTTCTGTTCCGATGACTCAACATACAAACACTCCTTGTAAAGAAAGTCATGTGCAAAGACGTGTATTGTAAGGAGATATTTCTGAAACGGTCTTTGTATGGAACGTGTATGAAGTGTATGGTTTGTACAAAGATGTTTGTTATAAAAATTTTGAGATCAAAAGGTTATACGGTATGATGAGATTGATAAGAAAATTGAATGGACGGAGTCACGGCTTTTAATTACTGCATTTTAAACTTAAATGCGATGAAAATAGAATACAGTTTTTACATTGTAAAATACTACATACAAGGAGGTGATTTTTTATTAATGAATGACAACACTACGGGCTCCATTTTTGAAATGTGACAGAAAGAATTCACATACGAGAAAATTATTAATTTTCGAAAGTGATAACATTCGAATCCGGAACCAGTGTTGACGATGCATTCGGCGGGAATATTTTTAATTAATTGACATTTCTTTTTTTGTATTTCGAATGTCTCACATCAAATGTCTAATACACGATCGCTTACGCAAGGTCAAATTTTAAGGAAACAAAATAATTAAAGAACATTGCTTCAATTACCATTCGAATTATATTTAATTAGCTTTACGAATGTGGTACAAAAAACAAAGTGAACAATCACGTATCTTGAATATGACGCGGAACAGAGAGAATAAAATTCAAACTGACCAATCACGCGGAATTAATTACAACGATATAGCAATTACCCACGAATGCACTATGAACTACAATAAAATTAAATCATTGTTTCGGCTAACGATCGTGACGTCTTGACAAGAGACATTGCAATCAAATATAATAAGCTCGTGTAGTGAATATGTCGTGAGGTAATCGTAAAACTGTATGAATGGTGCATGGTGATTAGTAGGGGTGGGCCGAATATTCCTTTTGTATTCGGGATTCGGTAAAAATGACAAACTTTCTGCTAAACATACTTTTACTAATAATCAAATCATTTACTTTACGTAGCTTATAGTCTACGAAATAGTATACAAAGATTTTTTTTTTCATGTCTATTCTTTACATTATTTGACGTCATAGGCAGCCTAACTGTATACACTGTGGGCGCTGGATGCGCGGAGGTTCGATTGCCTGTAGGACGAATTTGGGAAATGAACTTTTCTAAATTGGCTCCTGTCTGGGTGTTCTGGGAAATGCCCCAGAATTCCGTTGCTCTGGTAGTCATAGTACAGGAAATTTCCCAGTTTGAGACCAAGCAATTGGTGTACTTGTCTAGTACATTATTAAAGGAATAAAAGTGGATAAATAAATATTAATCACAACGAATTGATGCTTACTAAAATTTAATTTAATAATCTTAATAAAATGTATAAAAGGGTTTACCTATAAGATGCGTCTCAACAAATCAATCGATCAATGTCCGGAGGGGAGAGGAAACAAAGATAACTAAATACAAATAAGTAAGGATGCAGTTATAGAAAGGATCGCATATTTCATTAGGTCTAATTTTCGCATCGACTTTACAAGTTCAGTATGAAAAGTGGCTAATTATTTGACCGAATCGGTTGGGTACACTTTTTAACGAACATTGGCCGACTACTATTCGTTAAATCCCGATTCGTCATCACTAGTAATTACGACGTGACCCGTGGTTACGCTTCGTGATAAATGTTCGTTTGATATTATAGTTAATATTGTATTTGTGTCAATTGCCTGACTACCAATTGAATCTTGACTGGTGGTAGTTCTCTGTTAGGACAGAACCCATCTGAATAGGTATGATACCTTGGTATCTTTTTCTTCCGAAAATCGGCATGGCTAATTTCCAGATTAAGAGCATTACGACCTTCCAGTTTTGAAGAGACTTATTAACTTATCGTCGGGTATAATGCAATTACGCGTAACGGCCAAACCAAATTAACTTGATTTACTGGAATCTATTGTTATCAGTCCGTAAATAACATAAATTAACGCTTACTGTGCAAAAGGTAGCAGTAGAGCTCCTTGTGAAAGAGTCCGTCTGTTGTTAATTTACGTCTCAGGGTGCAATGGTAGTGCCGCTCAGATCTTTGCAATTTAAAGCTCTGAGTGGCACTGTAACTGTTATGGACAGGCGTGTAGCTTACCATCACGCGTACGACTTGTTCGCCCCGTCACTTGATGTAATAAAAAATTAAAGTTGTAGCCATTGAAATAACAAAATAATAACGTTCAAACCTACTACTGTAAAATTTGATCACGGGGGGATACGTGCTTTTTACCAATGTTACTTTCGCGCCTTTGTACTATCCCCGACGTTATGTCTCAGAGTGACAGACGTAGAGGTAATGCCGTTTAGATCCTTGCAATTTTAAAGCTCTTAAGTGGCGTAGGAACTGTTACGGCGTGTCGCTCGCCACGGGGCGCAAGATTTGGTCGTCCAGTCAATTAGTATCACAGAAGAATCGATATTTTAAAAACTTATTTTTTTACTTCAATGTACTTTTCAGTATTCACTGCTGTCACAATTTCAGCAAATTGTGACAGCTTTTTTGAAATGAATAAATAAACAATAATTAACTGAACTTACCTTTTTTAGGTGTTTGTTAACCCATTTCGTAAACGTCTTCTTCTGTATTGCATCTCGTTCATCTGAAAATATAAAACAAAGAAATATAAATTAAAATAATACGACAACAGACGTATCTAAGAAAAAAAGTGACGAATTGGAAAGTGATATTTGTAAAAAATAGAAGAAATAAATTAAAAAAAAACGCACAATCAAGAACGCGTTTGATAATTAGATACACAACAACTTTTGTTCCTTCATAATTCATCATTTTACTTTAGTACAAAATTAAAAATATTTAAACGTATCGCTTTAAATGATGAAACTCTGTGCGATAACAAAATACCAGTCCACTGCAATACGCATGAACGAGACTGGGGGTCGTCGGGGTGGACGCTTGCGCGTTTGAACTTAACAAATAAAGATAGTCTAAAAGTGTCAGACAGGGCGCAAATACTTAAAAAAATATTTTTGGTAATCTCATTGTCTTGTAAAAAATCACAGAACAAAAGTTTTTGTTTATGATGTTAGTAACATAGTCCTGCGAGCTTGTTAGTGTTTTACATTACCCATCGAGCATATAACCAGAAATAGAGACGAAATGTCATTTGTTTGAAAACTATTCTGCCAAATCATTACAGCGCTCCGATTGGCCAGCTTGAATTCGAAACAATTGACGGGTGTCGTCAATCGTTTCACTTCATATCGGCCAGTCTAACTTGAGCTTTGCTATAACTGCCTCGGTGGCCGAACGGTTACCATGCCGGACTGCCACGCAGAGGTCCCAGGTTCGATTCCCTGGCCGGGAGAAATATTTGTATGGCCTACATTTATTTCTCTTGAGTTTGGGTGTAATTTGTGGTTGTCTAATTGTGTGTCCATGGCACCCGCGACACAGGGTTTCCCCTAGTGCGGGGCTATGTTGAGTGTGTACGTTATTATTATTATCAATAAACGAAAATTGCAAAATTACATATTTCATATTTAATTGCCGATGAAATGTGATTCCGTTTGTTTTGTAATTAGATGTTTTGCTGTATATCCTACACCAAAGAATGGAACAGCTCCCCATAGTTAGAGATATTATCTTTATTATAATAAATACAGAATATTTTTGGAATATACGGAGACGTACGTCACACACAGATCACATGTGTGTACACACAGGTTAGTTATAGGCGCTGTACTATTTCAGCTTTCTAATTTGTGATTTCAGCGCAAACGAGAGTTGATATTTAAAAGTGATATAAGGCCCATTCGCCTGATGAGTTG
>NW_020653391.1:536915-622056 GCF_003589595.1 Hyposmocoma kahamanoa
TCGGGTCCGCGCTAAAAAGTGTCCGCACTTGTAAGGCGCTAAAATCGTATACAGAGCGCCAAACTCCGCTTTAGTCTTCATTGTTCGACTGACAGCGCGATACTGCGATGACATTACAATTTAAATTTCGAATAGGTTGACTTGGGACATTTTTTTCGTGGTTTTTGTATTAGACCCGTCGTCCATTTATTTGTAAGTCAATGTTATTATGTATTATTATTAATGTTACTTTGGTTTTGTATTTTAGGCCCTCGCTTCTCCCATAACCTACAAGATTAAAAGATAAGGTAGCAAGCAGTAGAGTTCCTTGTGTAACATAGGATTCCTTGTGAAAGTGTTCGTCCAGGGAAGTACTGCCACCTTATCTATTTCTGCCACCAAGCAATAATGTGAACATTATTTCGTTCCCGTTTCGAAGGGTAAGGGTGCTGGTGAAATTACAGGCACATGTGATTTGTCAACTTTCGTCAGTGCTGCTCAGATCTTTGCGACTTAAAGCTCTGAATGGTATTGCAACTGCTATGGACAGGCGTGTAGTTTACCACGCTTTTGTTCGTCCCGTCACTTCGTATCATAAAAAACCGACTACAAAAGTTAGTGGAGTTACATCTATTTGCCAAGCTTTAGTGAAATCGGTTGCCGAAAAGTGAGCGAAACCGGATTCATCCCCTAATTTTAAATGGGATCAATATTGAGGTACCCCCTTTCCAACAAAAAAGAATCATCAAAATAGGTTCACGAGTTATCGGGTAACATAGAAAAAAAGCATACAAGCGAATTGAGAATGTCCTCCTTATTTTGAAGTCGGTTAAAAATATAATACCTATACACTCCCGCACACATAATTCGAGCCACCTCGCGTCAGTATTAAATGCCCTAAGCTTAAACAATGTTCGATTGATCAAGAATTATCCTACGCAATTTAGAAACTAGTATATTAAGTCTTTTTCATAAGTTCTTGTTGTAACTTTGGACTTGCAAAACCGGGGGAAACCTTTTTCTTCGATGATAACACTATTTTTGTATTCTAGCCCTTTAAAGCAAAAACGCGAGGTGGCTCGACTTAGTTGTCCGGGAGTATATAATATCACGATTAACGATTATTTAAATAATCATGCAACAACGCATATTGGAAACATACGCACTATTAAATCTATAATCCGACCAAATTGATATCGTATTAAAGGTGAACGAACTGGCCATGTGATCGATGGCATCGTGATCTGGTCTAATAATACTTAGGCTATTCCTAGACCTAAACAAGTAACGCTTGCCAAATTATTTGTGGATCGGAAGTGTAAGGCGCTTTACGGCTTTTACTTGTCGCTTAGAAAGACCAATAAATTATACTGTAATTCTGTGACGTCGAACCATTTTTTTTAAATTTATTTGTGGCAACAAACAACGCAAATATAAATGAAATAGTTATTATTTACATATATTCCACTTAAAAATAGACCTATAAAGCCAGCAGTTTATTAATAATTACAGTAGGTTTTTATCTAGCCGTCTTCGGCTTTAACATGGTATTTTATGGAATTATTTGTAATTATTAACATTCTTGTTTTATACGTTACTAGAACTTTACAAGGTTTTCATTAACTTGTATACAAGACGAAGTTTTAGTAGCAGTAGAGAGTTCGTCCAGGGAAGTACTGCCACCTTATCTATTTCTGCCGCCTAGCAGTAATGTCAGCATTACTGTGTTCCGGTTTTGAAGGGTAAAAGGTGCCGGTGAAATTACAGGTACATGAGACTTGTTAACTTATATCTCAGTGTGACGGGCGCACTGGCATTGCCTCTTAAATCTTTGCGATTTAGAGCTCTGAGTCACCAGGTGCAGGACTGCTTCGTCCTGTCACTTGATATTATAAAAAAAATTGTTCGAATATCGTCTCCAGTGCAACGGATATCAGTCAATGTGTCGCTTGAATACTATTTTCTAGATCTGAATCACTTCACATCATCATGTACATGTACTTCAAAACACGGGGCGTTAGGTTAGGTTGTAAGAACTCTAGAAATTTCATAAAAAAGTTAGATTGATTGCTCCATTTTTGTAACCACAATTACGATTTTTTTTCCTTAAGATAAAATTTGTTATCCCGTTTACAACCAACCATTGTAATAAATTTTAGATTTAAAATGAAAAATAATAATTCATAACTAATTTATTTAGGAAATGAGGATACAGGATTATGTACTAATAACTGCGAAGTACTATACCAGTGCTTGAAATCATACTCAAGTCTGCTCAAATCCTGACTTATGGTTTAAAGCACTCGAAATCACACTCAAGTCCCTGCCATTAGGGTCGTTTTTCCAGTGCTTGTGTTTCCAGTGCAATCCTGACTTGAGCATTGAGTAGAGTTCTAGAATACGACCCTAAGAGTGCTCGATAAATATCGATATTATTTAAAAAATTATTAAATTATTTTATTTATTAATGAATTTGACATTCACCATATTATTGTATTAGGGGTTAAAGTATGAAATTGCCGTTTTATTGCAATAGGTTCTTTGAATTTTCATAGAATCTTCATGGTTTGAGGTTTTCGAATGAAACTTTTTTCAAATGGTTTCTGTGATTTTTTTTTTTTTTAAATTTGAAACATTTGAATATCGACTTTCAATTGTTTTTGTTATTCAATTTAGACAAGAAAGATGGATACTGCGAAAATTCGAGTGATTTTTGAATACGAGTTCCGACGCGGAACTAACGCGGCAGAAACAGCCCGCAATATCAATGCTGCGTTTGGAGAGGGGTCTACAAATGAACGCACCGTGCGATTTTGGTTTAAACGCTTTCGTGATGGAAATTTCGACATAAAGAACGAGCCACGAGGAAGACCGCCCACACAGGTGAATAACGATGAATTAAGAGAGATAGTGGAAGCCGATCCTAGTCAAACTACCCAGAAATTAGTGGCATGGTTTAACGTTACCTTACCCACAATATTGACTCACTTGCGTCAAATCAATAAAATAAAAAAATACGAAAAATGGGTGCCTCATGATTTGACTGATCTGCAGAAAGAAACGCGTGTTGAAACTTGTGTTGCCTTGTTGAACCGGTACAGAAATGAAGGAATATTGGATCGAATTGTAACATGTGATGAAAAGTGGATTCTTTATGATAACCGGAAAAGAAAAATGCAATGGCTGACCCCAGGTCAAATGCCACAACAGTGTCCTAAAGCAAAACTTACCAATAAAAAGGTAATGGTAACTGTTTGGTGGTCTCAGCATGGTGTTATTCACTATAGTTTTCTCCGATCTGGTCAAGCAATAACGGCAGATGTCTATTGTGCCGAACTCCGAACCATGTTGACAAAACTAGCAGTAAAACAGCCCCGACTCATGAATCGATCTTCACCATTATTGCTCCACGACAACGCGAGACCTCACACAGTTTGTGCAGTCTAGATCGTCGGAGTTCTATCGCAAAGGCATTAATAACCTTCCCATTAGATGGCAGCAATGTATAGATAATAATGGCAACTATTTTGATTAAATAAATTTGTTAAAAATTTAAAAAATAAACAATTTAGATTTTCAGTACAAATCGGCAATTTCATACTTTAACCCCTATTACTTTAATATACATTTATTAGTTATTAAGAATCCATATTGAAATTTTCCTGTATTCACTTGACATTGTTAGTTTAATTAAATTATTTATTTAGTTTCATTAATTATGTTGATTGTATATGTACACTATTGCGTACTTATGACATACTATTATATAATTATTTCTTCATTTTTTTCTAAACTGACGCTCACTTTTCGAAGAGTAATTGTATTTAATTTGTAATGTTGAGAGAAATAAACTAAAAAAATATCGATATATGCCCTCGATATATCGAATCAATCCGATATTATCGTATCATTCGGTATCGATACGTAGGTACTATCGATATATTTTATCCGATACATGAAGAATCGTACACAGTTGAAAGTATACATTTCAATAAATTGTACTTGCGAAAACGAAACGCACTTCGAGCGCTGATTCGCTGGTCATCCATCAGTGTAACGTAGTAGTTATAATATGGTTATATTATTATGGTTGACTAGCCGCACGCACACAATAATATTACTTGTGTGCGGGCGATATTATTGTGTCAGGATATAGTAATTGAAGAAATACATTTGATTATTGTGTCAAAACTGGTGGTTTTACTATTTATTCTTAGTAAAATTTCCTTCCTTTTACCTTTTAGAATTATTTACGATATATCGAAAATATCGATGTTTAGTACCGATATATCGCAACATATCGATACAACATTTCGATATATCACATCGGAATATCGATTTATTTTACATGAACAGCCTGTCAAACCACAGTTAATAAATTCTCTTCTTCTTATTTATAATTTACCAAAACATATTCGTTATAATTTTATGGTGTCACATCTATTTGTATTTACGTTTTTTATATATTTGGCGAAAAATGTGTCTACACATGTGTGACAAAGTATTTGCCTTGTTTGCATATTCGACAAATACAGGAAACACCAAACTCGCTTTACCGCGCGCTGGTCGGTTTCTCGACGCACATCAAAGGAGCCAAATAGGCAAATAGGTACGCAAGTAAATCGTCCACGCTATGGTCATATTCATTATTGTAACTCCTTGTTTGACTCCATGTGTAGACGGTCACATTTGTCAGTGACTGCATGTTTTACTGTACGTCAAATATTTTTCCAAGTAAATCAAACACCCAATAGTGAATACAAGTAGCCAGAATAGAAGTGCCGCCATAAAATTAGTTTTATTGCAAACAATTTGTCGTCTGTATATTGTATGTACAACGTGTCCTCTTTTCCAGATACTTATTCAGAGTAACAATCGTGTAACTTTGCGACACCTTTAGTTAAACAAGTCAAATAATGTGGCACTAAACAAATCAAATACTAGATACGTTTTAATACGATTAAAAAGGTAGTATTTTAAGCAATCGTTGCATAATGAATGAGGGTTCTTAAAGTCGAATACCGTGTTAATACGTACAGATTTTTATACTTCTTATACGAGTAAATAAAATTATGGAACAGAACCAATATTTAATCTAGGTACATTTTATTAACGATCAATGAAAAAAAAAAGCATTTTTAAAAATAAAGAAACGCTACGAAAGAAATATACCAAAGAGATGGAATAGAACTGGCCAAGCACAGCAGTAGTAGTAGACCTCCTCGTGGAAGAGCTCGTCCAAGGTAGTACTGCCACCTTACCTATTTCTGCCGCCAAGCACTAATATGTCAGCATTACTGTGTTCCGGTTTTGAAGGGTAAGGGTGATCGTGAAATTACTGGCACATGGGACTTGTCCACCTATGTCTCAAGGTGACGGGCGCAGTGGTAATGCCCCTCAGATCTTTGCACTTTTAAACTTCTGAGTGGCACTGTAACTGTTATGGACAGGCGTGTAGCTTACCAGGCGCACGACTTGTTCGTCCCGTCACTTTGTTATAAAAAAAAATTAAAAAGATACTAGTTTGTTATAATTATGAATACAAAGATCGAACACTCAGAAAAAATCCTTCGATCCGGTCGGATTCGAAACGACGTCTTCTAGCGTACCGTGGCAGACGCTATACCAACTAAGCAACAATCCCAAATTTCTATCCTAAGGTTGCCATGAAGAAATTGCTACATAGCAATAAGGCCGCCTGTTGCACATTATCTTACTATCTTTATACCTAAGTTACTTTATTGTATTTTAACTATAATTTTAAGTGCAGTAAAGAATATTTCATTCATTCATTCATTCAACGGAACGAACTCGAAATCACGAATTTTTCTATGCTTGCGTCGTATTTTTGTATTTGGTTTTTCAACGACTTTTTAGCCGTAGCGCCATTTATAAGAAACTTATGATATTTAGTCACCCAGACCTTTATGGCTACCAGACCCGACTAGAGATGTCGCTATTCATTGTATTTAAATTTTTATTGAATAGATATTCAATTATTTTTATGTGAAATGACTCCTGCTAATATATGCTAATGCTTAGATGGTATAGCATCTGACACGGCATGCTAGAAGATGTCGGTTCGAATCCGGCCGGATCGAAGGAATTTTTTCTGAGTGTCCGATCTTTGTATTTATAATTATAACAATCTAGTGGAGAAACTCTTTGTAATTCTGTGTACAGAACTTTAATGAAATTTTTGAGCTCAGTGGCGAGTACCATAGACAATACAATTTTGATTCAAAACTAAAAAGAGCGCCTTTATGGTATGGTATACGAAATTATAATTGACAGACTAAACTACAGTAGGGCTGGCACGACAGGTCGCGAGTTGCGCGAGAGCGACATATAGCGCGGGATATCTATGCGAAAACAGCAGTATCTCGCGCTTTATGTCGCTTTCGCATAAGTCGCGCTCTGTTGTGCTAGCCCTACAAAAGTAGACATAATATATTTTGTACCTTCTTTTCATCCAGATAAAGTTAGAATGGATCTTTTGAATTCGCTGTCTCTATATATGCTATTATTCAAAAGAAGAACACGCTACGAAATTGCCAACGATACCGAGATCTACGGCTAATTGGTCAGACCCCCGGCGGCAGTTAGCTTCGACAATTATATCGAGAAACCTATTAATAAAGATAACACCGTACAAACAAGTTCATTATAGTCAAGCGGTTACGTGCGGCATAACTTCAAAGGTCATTAAATTTATGTTATGGCATTCTCCGTTCCCTCGTACATTGGCGCCTAAATTTCAAGCAGAGGTAGGCGAATTTGGAACTTTAGCTACCTATCAATGAGGAGCTAGGATTATTTCCTACCCACAGAACAATAAATATAGTAGAATTGGTTAATTAACGTCCGACACATACCAACTGTAGGTCTCGAAAGACCCTCTAGAGCTCAGTCAGCCATTTTCGCTTTGTATGGTATGGTTGGTCACTCTTTCGTGCAAATTCTCTAAAACCAGTGCAAAAATGTTAGCTACACCAAAAATATTACCCGTAGTATTTCAAATCACCGGTAAGTCAAATTTTAACATGACTTTGAATGTAACTAGATTACATGATAATGCAATTCCATCATTAGGTTTATTGGTAAATAATTTTATATTTAATTTAGATTAAACAGGACTCTTTTACGGACTTTTTAGGATTTACTAGGCGTTCTCAGCTCTTGAAAACAAAATTATCCACTCGTTTCCGATTTTTTCCCACTGACAACTCTAACTACTAAAAATTCTTATTTTATAAAGCCAGCAATACAAAGGCTATGTTGGTCTAACGTTGCCGGGTAAAGGCCAATACCAACGTATATACAGCCTATTTGCCTTGCCTTGCCTTGCCATCGTTCGGTGTCACTCGCCTAGCTGACTGAGTGAAGGCGACCGCTAACGTGTATAGAGCTCTATACACGTCAAAAGTTCGACGTTGTCAAAACTCGCAGTCGCTCGTGACTACTTGTCTCACTTCGGAGAAGTGTCGATTTTTCTGCACAAATCAAAGGCGCTCGGCCAATAGTAGTCAATTCACATTGTATAATCAGACATTTGCATGCTATTTCATATATACGAAACATGTTTATACTAACACTGTCTCTGGTCATATCTCCTGTTATACCATGTTTTAAGCAAATAAACGTATGATAATAATATTATTTTTGATAATATTACTACTTTCATTTATTTCCAAAATTAAATGGAAGTATTAAAGATTCACTTAAATCAATCATTGATATTGATTCTATGCCAATGCATAAATACAAAAAAGCTTTCACTATTTGGAATCCGTTTAAAAACTTCTCTACGAAAATATGAATCTTGAGGTTGGAAATGTATAGGATTTATATTTCAAAGTTTTTTCTTTTTTATATATACTCTCAAATTACAAATATTAATTTTTTGCAAATTCACTTTTCGTAATATTTGAGTATTTGTAAACGCAAAACAATAAATTCAAAATTTCATGTGACATTCCCAGATATTCCCATATAACCTAAAATATTCCCAAATGGAATATTGATCTACTTTAATTAAATGTTTGCATGTCGATAATGACTTTGCATGTCGATGATGACTTATCGATAGATTATGGTACGACACTAAAGAAATCCGACATTTGTATGTATTATAAACGTAATTGAAGAAATACTTGATTATTGTGTGGTTTTACTTATTTACTCTAAAATTAACTCTAAAATTTCCTTCCTTTTATTTTATTTACGATATATCGAATATATCGATGTTTTATACCGATATATCGCAAAATATCGATACAACATTTCGATATATCACATTGGAATAAATATCGATATTTTTTTACAAGAACACCACTAATATGGGGTGATCGTTTTCAAACTCTATTCCTCATTGAATACCAATCGCAAAAGTCAATGTACTTTAAGGTACAGTAATCGCATGCCTTCAAGTGTTCATTTTGCAAGTGCGAGAATAAATTGAAGAGATCGTATTACAACCTACATTGAGTTAAGATCAAGTGGTATGCGTTTTACGTATCTACATTACACAAGTAAGATGTGGTATACATAGCGTCTTCCAAACACAATAGGAGACAGGCCTGATCCAAAATATAGTGTGTTTTTTAAATGGGACAGTATGGGGAAATCCGAAACCATAGAAGCCAAACTCATGAGAGAAATAAATGTTGGATGAGTCGATATGATGAATATCATTGATATCCTACAGCCAAATTACTCACAAATAAATACAATGACGATAATGTAAACGTATGTGTATAATATACATGTGTAAACAATGTGCTAACATTATTAAATATGGGCATCCCAGAATGCACTTAGGGTGATATCATCGCGATCGCAAGAGTGCATCGACTGGCGTTGATTGAATTTAACGCTGCGCAAGAGTTTAGCACTTGGTTATGCTGCGTCAATGACTATTTGGGTTGTATGTCTGTCTGTATTATTAGTTTTTTCATATATATAATATACCTTTCCTGTTTTAATATTCAGTTCAGGAAACCAAATTATTACTTTTATTATTGGTGATGTCTCTGGATTCTTAGATTTAAATTTCGCTGCATCATCTCATCCTTATGTCCAACATCAGCCCATTCTTCTACATCATCATCGTATTATTTGTATACACGCCGCATTTCTTCCCGCATTTAACTCTACCACTAATCACCTTGTTGTTCACTCACTTCATTATATGCATCATCTTTCTCACAAGTCATCTTTCAGTAATAGTAGAGCTCCTTGTGAAAGAGTTCGTCCAGGGAAATACTGGTAGTACTTCCCTGAACGAACTTCCCTGGACGAACGTTCCTTGCCTATATTTGCCAAGCAGTAATGTGCGCATTACAGCGATCCAGTTTTCAAAGGAAAGGGAGCCGGTGAAATTACAGGCACATGGAACTTGTCAAGGGTGACACCGGTGCAGTGTCAGTACCCCTCTGAGTGGTACTGGAACTTCCGGCCCTTCCTTTACCCCACTGACCTTCTTTATAAGTCGTGTAAGGTACAAACTGTAAGGCTATTATTTATTAAGTCCACAGTTCTCAAACAGCACATTGCACTCCCATATGGCACTGAAAACACTGACAAAAAACCCCAAAATTGTATCATCAAAATATGTATGTATTTCCAGATTTTTTGTGTTTCTTGGGCCATTTTTGTATTATAAATTAAACGCCAAATTGACCATATATAATTTTTGTTACATAAAGGTTGCGGACACCAACCCGTTACACCAAGTACCAAGTACATAAAGGTTAAGACAATTTTCCAAGAATTCCTTCAATATATGTCCTGCGATGATATAGAGATTTTATTAATTATCCTAAACTAAATGTTGTCCAATTTCAGCGTATATGATTTGCATTTTATTGTTTAATCATTTGTTTTTTGTTTATAATTTAATCATACATTCACCTATATAATTAGTACTTTTTACCTGAAATACAGGATTCTCCTAGTACAGGTATATGTGTTATATTTTACATTTATTCACATAATTAGTCTTTATTTCTTCATTTGTACAATAAGTTACTCAATAAACAATTTTATTATTTTATTTTAATTTCATACCATTTTAAACTATTTCGAAACTCTACTGTATCTGGGCTGGTAAAACACTCACTGGTTCAATTTGCGACATGCATACAGAGCATAATGCACATGATTGTGCCGGATTATACCAGACAATAAAATGCAGTGAGCATCTGCGAGTCGACGAGAGGAATTTAAACTAATCAAGAAGGCAATCGATCGAATCGATGGCAATTGAACAGCGAAGAATAGACTACTGTTTTCAACTCACAATTGCGTGAGTTGGTAAGTATAAAAGGAGTGTTTTCATAACGAAGTTTATTTAGTTAAACCGTTAAACCGGTTTCTCGGATCTGAAAACGCTTATATTTGTTTTGTAAAGGGCCCGAAACGTTGGTTTGTTTGAAAAAACTAATGTATGCGTTTTAGATCCATTTGTTATCAAAATAGTTTCATTTCCTACGTGTAACAATTGAGAAAACCTAATAACTCCATATAATCCATAGATAATTTACATAAACATAAACAAAGACCGATACCAACAAAAGTAACAAAAGGGCTACAATCTGTGGCTTCATTTAGTTTTTGTTTACTTTGTGATTTCGTTGTTTTTATTTGTGTATTAAGTGTAAATGTTTTTTATTATGTTTTTAACCAACTTCAAAAAAGGAGGAGGTTCTCAATTCGGCTGCATTTTTTTGTCTATATTTTACACGATTTTTCCGGCATTTGTACACCGATATCGATTTTTTGTCGAAAAAAATTCCACCTCTAAGGATGGCAAATTAGTCAATTAGTCCAAAATCCGGTTTAATGGACCCACCCACTTCCCGTTAATCAATTTTAATCAAACTTGGCAAATAGATGTAATTCCATAAACTTTTGAGGTCAGTTTTTTTTAGGTTACAATTATTAATATTACGCATTACTTTTTTCTATTTTGTTTCTTTTTTCTTATGTCAAAACAACTGTGGTAATTAAATGATAGTATTTTTTTTCTAGATTAGCGGCAAAAGACACCGGCCAAAAAGAGAGAGAAAAAATGACGTAAAAAAGAATATCTTCTTAAGGCCTCCCTTTACCTGTGGGCTCTAATCTACTTACGACCCCGATTAGGTAAACCTACTACGTGATTCATCCTGGGCAATAATAGGCATAACGTGCATTCATACTTCCAATACCAAAACGCGTGCCAAATTCTGCCTAGACTACGTGGTCTCGATGTGTCATCCTACTCGCGCTGGGCGCGCGCAGCCGCTGTTGGAAGCGCGGACGAGCAATAGTATATCCGTATCTACAGCGGAATAGAGAAACACCCCAGGGGTTTGGTGCGATCGGACTGCTCCCCTTCAAAATTCAGCCCAGTCCCACATAATCCCGGCTCTGCCCCCGCAGGACCGGGGTATCTGTAAACAGATTCCCCCGGGTGAAAAAAAATTTACGTCGTCCCAGTTGGTCAATTGGAAATAGAAACCAAAGAAATACATAAACTAAAAAATATGTAGCGATCATTTCTAAAAACTTAAATGCAAATTTAATTTGTATCCTACTTAATTCAGACTTAAGAATGCCGTGTAAGGTAACTATGCAAGCTAAGTTAAGATGGGCATCGTGTTCGTCGCAGATAAGCAATGATTTATGCTTAACTAAGTAACTTAATGGGTCACTGTTGTTGTGTGGGTGAAATTCCTAGTACATAAGTCACCTTTGTAGGGCATGAGTGTAAAATATATAAGTAAAATACTTAGAAAACTTGTACACAGCGGCTCCTACCGCGGCAAGAGAATACTGCGCGACGTATACCTTAATTTTATCAAAATATCTGCCGTCCACTAACTAAAAGTGGCAAATGGTCAAATTTCCGTTTTAAATAGCAAAAGATAGAGCACAACATTTTCTTTTAAAAACAGTTAAAATTAGTTAACGTTTTCGACTTATCGGAACGTACCCTAACGATGCATAGCTGAAATATTATTAAATAATTTCAATATTCTAAAACTGGGTTACGGTTTTTTACATTTCAAAAAAAGACAAAAAACAAATTTTACAGGAAGGGTTTTTTTAAAATATTTCTGCATATAAATGTGTTACTAAATTGAATTTTAACGTATAATAAATAATTTCGTAATCATTGCGTAACAGCTAAAATTGTTAAAACTAAATGGCTATTAAGTCGTCTTTGGCGCTTACAACATTTTTCCTATCTTTCTCTAAAGATTTTTTAGGCTTTCAGGCGTTAAATGTTTTTTTTTAGTTTTTGCCACTAAGTGGCGTAGCTTACGTTATGATTTTTAATATTGATTCTGAGGGTTACACTAAAATATAAAAAAAACAGTTGAGCTAACGATACATTTTTGTTTTTGCTTTAATTTCTATTTGGTCTAATTTTGACGGGAAATATCGACGCGTCCTTGTCCTTTAGAGCATTCGCGCACTACGTCCGAATCGTATAAATTCGGAATCCGAGAAATGACGATCGGAAATGTCACAGGGATCATTTTATCTCTATAACTCATTGACTTACAATTATATGGACGTCGGGTCCGCGCTAAAAAGTGTCCGCACTTGTAAGGCGCTAAAATCGTATACAGAGCGCCAAACTCCGCTTTAGTCTTCATTTGTTCTACTGACAGCGCGATACTGCGATGACATTACAATTTAAATTTCGAATAGGTTGACTTGGGACATTTTTTTCGTGGTTTTTGTATTCGACCCGTCGTCCATTTATTTGTAAGTCAATGCTATAACTCTAGCCAAATTCGATGTAGAATGTTTAATAACAAAACGTTGCTAGGCAACCAATGATGGCATAGGAAAAGAACATTTTATTCAATGCTCATTATTGAGGCTTGCTCTGCCCACAGTCTGCTCCCTTAATTGAAATTTAAATAGGTAAGTAAGTAATTGGGTTATGTAGAAGTAATACTTATCTAGACAATTATTATAAAATTTACAAAATACCTATTGATACGTATGATTTAGGAATAAAAATAAGTCTTTGCGTCCTATTAATATTTACTGCTAGATGGTAGGTAATGGTAGATGAAAAGAAACAAAATTGTAAGATTTTATTTGATATTAATTTACCACATTTAAAATCATCCAGCATCTATTTCCGATTCTGAACTTGAATTACCACTAGAACTCGAATGTTTGCAATCTCTCACTTCAAATCAAAAAGTCACTAGGGATGACACAGTTTTACAAATAATTAATTACTGGTCATTTTAGGTGATTTGAAACTTCTGTTGAATAATATTCATTATAAACATGGCTTCAAGATTTAGTATTATCCACAATTTAGTTGAATTTCGTAGGAAATTATTGAAATTGTATAGTAACTGTGAAAGAGTCTGAGATGAAAACCCTAAAAATCATACGTTTTTGTTTGTTGACATTTATTCTACATCGAATTTGGCTAGAGTATAGGTGTACAAGCGACATCCGAAGTGGGGTCCGAGTTTTCTAGATAAACTGTGCGTAAACGCGCTTATATTTAAAAACGTGGTTGAGATTAAATGTTGCTTACTATAATTCATGGCGGTCATGCCTCGGAATCATGTTTTGCAACCGACAAAAAGGGACTCATGATTGAAAACAAAGACTGTTATTATAAAAATGGTTTAGAAGAATTTTGTCTATGGCAAATTTCTCTATTATGTAGTGAAATAGCGTAATAAGGCTGATATTAGAAGATATGTAAGTGGGCCTCATTAGTAAAGCACTTTTAATCTCGTTTAGTTAAGATTAACTGTTAGTTATCGGAACTGAGACAAAGTCCTGTCCTAGATTATGAAATGGTGTTACATTATCTTCGTTAAAAAATACGAGTATACTAATTATGTATTTAGGCGAGGTGTAACAGAAATCAAAATGTCTTAATATGTTATGTTAGCAAATTACAATGAATTTTTAATTACAAAACTTATGCACATTCATAGTTTTGTGAGCAACTTTTGAATAAAAATTACAAACAGTGACAATAGTACATAAACACTAAGAAATGGGAAAAACACATAGAAATCTTGTGTATGAGAATAAATAGATTTGAATACGCTTTGTGGAGACTATCTAAAGTTATAGACCAAGATGCATTACTAACGGCTTACCACGGATATGTAGCCTCAATCATAAGACACGGTATTATGTTCTGGGGTAATGCCAAACGAAGTACGGACGTGTTGATTGCACAAAAAAGGTGCATTCGGGCAATTTGTGGGTTGTGCCGTATGGACAGCTGTATATCGCAATTTCAAAAACTGAGATTATTAACAGTTCCTTCAATATACTATATATTTGAAACGGTTCTTTTTGTTCAGAGAAATCTCACACTCTTCAGCAAGGTGGAAAGTACACGAAGACACAATGAATTGAAACTGGTTACCTGTAAGACTACCCTCTTACGTGATAACATTTGTGCGATGGCGCCAAAACGTATAACATGCGTTGCGTTGTACATGTGCGTATACAATAAATGATTTGATTTGATTTGAGAAAAGTCTATGGGAAAGCGATTGGTTTGTGGCTTTTTTGGGATTGACATTTGACACATTTGGATGTGTCTCGGATACAAGCACATGCCACGATAATATTACTATCGGTAATATTTGTTCAAGAATCAAAATCATTAACACGGTATGTTTAGCAAGATAATTATCGTGATCATTATAAGTAAGTATCATTGGTAATTACAACTTCGAATCTGCAAAGTTCGAGCCCAAAAACTGGTCGCACGCATTCGGAGAACTCTCGCGCAACGTCGTCGGGAATTGTCGCAGTTACGGTATCGTATAATTTGAATATTTCGTTACCAAATTCGCTTTCATTTGAAAGAACGTAAATTAAGCCTAGGCCTCCCCTTACCATGCTCGTCTTACTACGGATTAAAGAATACAATTCTCTACTTTTATTTGTAGATATGAACTACGTAAGCTTCAATTTCCCATAAGCAATTGTAGCTGTTGGCAACCGTACCTAAAAACCTCCCAATTGTCTGATTAGTTCCAATGTCAAAGAAGGTCAGGCTAAGGGACAGGGAGTCGTTTGGAAATTACCGGGTTATATGAATTGAGCGCCTAATAGTGTGTTTAAGATCTAATCTCGAAATTTCTATACGCCGTCAGGTTCCATGGATTGTTTTGCTGGAGCTACAACTGACAGCCATGTTAAGTTTTATCTAATACCACCCTATGTACAGAATTAAATCTCAGCTAGTATTATAGCTTTGTGGGTTTTGCGATGGAAACTTTAATAAACCATGAAGCTATCAGCATATTATAGTGCCCTCAAGCGACCTTCGCCAGGTCGATGGGTAATATAATTAATGGATGGCCGTCCTACATTACGTAGATGATCCGTTGAAGTAGGCTGATATCATGATTACAATTCTTACCATAGCAAGGGCCAACAAAATTGATTGAAATTATTTTAAAGGCAAGTGGAAGAAGCTACGGTCCTCGACTTTGACGATGTCGTCTAGCCATCACGCTACAGAACGTCACACATTTCTGTAACCACTTTTTGACTACCATTCGGTTGTCGCTGTACACTATAATATTCCATTGTGCCCAGAACTCAGCCACGCCAACTACGTCATTAGTAGCCGCTATTAAATCCTCAAGCGTGCAGGTGTTAGGGCACGCAGGGCATGATGTGAGATGGACCATCGTTTGAATCGCACTGCACAAACAATACAGGTTCTTGTAAAAGGAGGTAACAGTGCAGTGACCGAGACCAATGGTATGCCGTTATAGTATATTTAGAGGATCTTATGTAAGTAATATTTTTTATTTTAATACATTAGTTACTGCAAAGCACCCTACCAAAATTAAATCCATCAAAATGAGACTTCAGTTGAACAGGGAGAGCATTTCAAATCGCCCGTTTGCCAGAACAACGTGTTATCTCTAATACATAGACATATATAAATGACGCGTTGTTCTGGCAAACGGGCGAAATATCCTGGTACTGTTATTATACAGGACTCCAAATAAACCACTGATATAAAAACTGGAATTGCAATAGCAACACAGGCTTTCCTAATAATAAAAATACATTTTCACCTCAAAAATTTCCATACAATTAAAAATGAATGGATGCGAGACTTGGACCATCATAAAGACAGTGAGAGGTTGGAGTAATTTGAAATGTAGCGCTGGAGGCGAATGTAGAAAATAAACTGGATCGCGAAAACAATCAAAGAAATTAAAAGCGTTAGGAAAGAGAGAAATATTTTAAGGACTGAAAGAACAGAAGGGGGAAATATTTAGAGATCTGTTACGTAGCAACGAATTGATAAAAGTAATGATAGAGGGGAACATAGAAGGTAAAATAATAGAAGGAAGACCAAGAACAGAATGACTACATGAAGGAGAACGTAAAAATGAGCCGTCAGGTGTGGAGAAGGATACACCGACAAGAACCTGGCTCTGAAATAAAATGATGATGCCTAGGTTTTGAAATATGTATTTACATGCAAATAGGTTGCTTTGTTCATCTGTCTTTTTTCTAAGATGGTGATACCGTTATCTTTTGTTTTGTGCAATGATAACGATAAGATTGTACTGAGCGTATCTCGCCCTTCTTTACTGGTAAATATTTGTAAAAATAAGGAGGCTGAAAACATGGCTTTAAAACAAAAGACTGCCGGCACGCTCAGGGACCTAAGCGAGGTAGGGAACTAGAAAGTCAAATTACAAAATCCATACGTTTCAAAAGCAATTCGTTATATTGCAGTCACACAAATTGAGGCTAGACTTCTGATGAATTGCGATCGGTGGAATTGACATTTTAAATATACTTATATAAATAAAAGTGCACATTACTTTGAAGTTAGACGGGCAGTGTGCTGGACGATGACGTAAATGAGAGTTAGGAGGCCACACTTAGAAATGCGGAATAGGCTTCAATCGGTCAGAAGAAAACTTATATACATAAAATATATACAAGAGTTTCGCTTTTAACTCTTCATGCAGAATTCATCCAGAATAATGACCTCTAGCAAAATTATTTCGATATACTACTACTTATGTTTATATACTACCGCATGATCATGAAACTTAAGAGTTATACTCTTGTCGGTGGAGCATCTTCCAATCATCTCTCCTATAAGCCAACTCCTTGACCTCCTTATACGATACGTCACCGGCCTTTTCCTTTATTTGGTCTATGTAGCTGCGCTTAGGTCGACCTCTTCCCCTCGTCCTACGATTTATCCCTCTAAAATGGTCTTAAAAAAGGTGTCATGTTTTATCAATTGTCCAATAATTTTCCTGTGTCTATTCTCTATAGTAATCAGGGTCGTTGTTTTCTCGTTTATCATTCTCAATACTTCCTCATTGGTTTTCATTTCCATCCAACGTGTGGGCACACGTCATTCTCCTCCAGCACATCTCAAAAACTTCTAATCTTTGCCTATCTCTTTGTATCAATGAACACTGATATTTCACATCCATAAAGTACAATACTCCAAACGTACACCCTAATTAGATGTATGTACTACCTACAGTACCGGCACGCTATGATGGCCGTTTTGACAGATTACAATGGTGACATGAAATCTCAATTCATTATCGAAAAAAATATAATAAAATGCGAGTCGCATCTACAAGTTTTTAGATTTATAACTAGTATTGCAAGGGGTTTAATAAGTTTTAATAAAACGAAAATAAAAATGTTTACTTAATATATCGTCAATTCGAAACTGCTTCGTTTTGCATTGAGTCTGACGCGAGTTTGCCGGAGGTAGAAGTTGTGCTGGCCAGCGATCCTATAAATGACGATCGTATTAAAAATTTGGAAAAACAAATTCCGAGTTGTGTCGTAAAATTATACACCCATAAATTTTACTGCACGTCAGTATTGACAACAATGTACGGATAACAGCACATCCGACTACACATTTTTATTTTAGATTTTTTTCGAAAATCGCCTCCAGTGCAACGGAATAAGATACGTCAATATGTAGCTTGATGTGCTGTTGACTGTACATCAAGTAGCTCCTTCAACGTAGTTGTGAATTAATACGAAACTTGATGAGCGGACAAACTTCAAAACGGCCACCATAGCGTGCCGGTACTATAGTTCATACAAACTAGTTGAACACATACAACATTTCATCGGAAATTAATATTAAGAAATATTATAATATAAAACTATATTTAAGTACAATTCGCTATACCCTGTCAGGGTCCATGTGATACTATTATTTTCCCTAACAGCTGTATTTATTACCATGGTTGTAATAAAAGATATTATGTTCTATTACATGGACATAAAGCTTTCTCTTCATAAATCGGTTCCGTGTGCATAAGTATAGCAGTTTAGCTCCTTACCGGGAGTACCGCCATCTTACCTATTTCTACAGCCAGTAATGTGAGCTGCGTTCAGGTTTGGAATGGTAAGGATCCTGGTGAAATCTAAAATTAGGGTAACGGGCGAAGTGGCAGTGCCATAAAGATCTGTTATATTTAAAGCTCTGAGTGGCACTGCAACGCACGACTAGTTCATCCCATCACTAGATATTATATCAAAAAAAGTGTGATGGCTCTCTAAATTTACTTCAGAATCTTTGACGAGACTGCCGTCTGTGTCGCCGCGCCGGAATCACTGTATACAAGCCGCGTCTAAGTATTTTTCACACTCATGCCTGAGTCCGTAAAAACACGCCTTAACGAATACATTAAACAAAGTGTGTAATGAGATTCATACTGCAAAATGCACACACAAATTAGTATTTGTTTGCAATAGTTTGCATGCACTTGAGAATACCAAAAGTAATTTAATTACCATAGATTGGGATTGAAGGAGTAAATTTACCTAAATAACCTAACTTCCGGTTAAAAAACCGACCTCAAAAGTCATTCATCCCTTAGTTTACCACCCTTAGAGGCGGAATATTTTCTTCAAATTTAAATGGAACCACTTCTGAGGTACCCTCTTTCCAACAAAAACAGAATCATCAATATCGGTTCACAAATGGCGGAGTTATCGTGTAACATACACACAAAAAAAAACATACAGACGAATTGAGAACCTCCTCCTTTTTTGAAGTCGGTTAATAATTAAGAACGTTGTCTTAGTACGGATACACTGATTTCGTAATCAAAAATGTATTTTATTGATATTTATTTTCTAACAACACTCTGGTCTCATGTTTTTTTAATGGCTGAAGTATTTAATACGTAAGTACCTACCTTTAGAAACACAACTACAATATTGTGTTTTGTGATAATAATTTGTGACAAACACTTAATTAGTTGCCAATATACTCATATTTCAATAAATAATACGCTTATAAAGAAAAATAATATAAGTTCCGAGAAGTCCCGGGATTTCTAAAAGGGAATGTCCACATTATTCTTTAGTTTAGCTAAATTAACTATCTCAATTCCGATCACTGTTAATTACCTATGAAATAAAAGAACGTTGGAAAGTGGGCGCGATATTTGAATTTGAATTTTTCCATATTTGATTCAAATATGGAAAAATACAGTTCGGATACTTCAGCGCGCGTTTTTCATTACTAAATACAGTTCCTGTGTACATACTTCCTGAACTTGGTAAAAAATGTACCATAGGAGGCGGAATGTTAAGTTTCCTTTTCATTGAAATAAAAGTAAGAGGCTTGAAAAAAGTGTGTAGGTGTTCCTTTAGCCGCATGTTGTAATATTCGTAATGGTTTCATTTGTTGACGATTTTGCAAGAAAATTACTTACCATGTACGGCTCGAGATCAAAATCTGACTCAGAATAATTTAAAGATTTTAAATAACATTACCATTCAATAACAATGTCATAAATGTAAGAATATTTTCAACGCTCTTTATCAAAAAAAGGCCTCGATACAAATAAAAAAATACGTAGGATTTCATTGACCACGAATGAGTCAGAATCACTTACAGACAAATAATTAAAAAAAAATTACTTTAGCTGAGAAACCCAAGCTGCCAGAGCAGAGCCAAAGGATTTGTGAAATTATGATTCAGTTGGCACTACTGGCATTTAAAAAATGAACGATCCAAGTTCAAAAACGCGTAGGATAGCATAGATCAAAAACAAGTGAGTCAGATATTACAAAATGGCGTGGGTACAAGTGAATGTACATAATTTACATCAGAATTGTGTAATGTCTCATAAACGACGTGCTTATGATAATTGTCGGCTTGTTGAAATTGTCTTGATGATTTTTAATAGTTAGGTAAACGAAATAATAGTGATGCACGAAAAGAGCGGGAACGTAAAGCTTATACACTTTCGAAATATACCTTAATTAATCTGACCAATCGCAAAAAAATAAAATGGATTAATTCTTTTATCGATTTTAATTGGCTAATTATCAAAAGAAAATTCTCGAAAGGCAAGATATCATTTCTGCAGTTTCGATCCAACCAATGAGCTTCGGTTTGAATTTAAAATTAACCAATCGGGCATTTTAATCAAAATGACATTATTTGTTTCATTCTGGACTACTGAAAATGCAAAGGAAATAATATACAGAACGTAAAATAACGTTCCATATAAAATATTATACCTATTTATTTGCAATTTTTTGCAAAAATTTGCAATTATCAATTTGACATTGTAATAACAATCTAAAATAACTATAAATTATATTTTATCATAATTGAAAAATACACAGGAAGACCATCAAGATATACTACGCCATAAGTATCGATAATAAATTACATCTAACAACGTTCTTCACTATGTTTAGGTATTTTTATATTTTTAATAAGCTACTGGTTTGGTATTAATAAACTGATTAATTGGAATCGTCTATCATAGGAAAATATTTAATAAAAACTTAATAAAATTCGACTGGTTTGTCCCTGTTGCGTAACTTTAAAGAACTAATTTCTACTACCGGCAATAAGAACATAATATATATCAAAACATGAAACTGACGCCATCTTTTCAGGGTCTAATATAACTAACGACCTTTATAACGTCAATGAGGTTAAAAATGGTAACATTATGCAAAATTTATATGAAGAACGAGTAGTTATTAATATATTTTTTCTTGTTTTCGAATTTAGATCTGAGCGGCGGTTTATGATTATAGAGCCAGATTTTTAAAATAAGAAGTAAAAAGAAAAGAAATTAGATATATTTTACGTCGAATGTTTGTAAATTCTCTTTTTGGTTTCTGCTAAAAGTTACAGAAAAGTTGTACAACAGACATACAGAAGAAAAAAGAAAACAAAAAAATCATTTTAATTATTAGATAATGGTCAAAACAAAAGAAACAATAAATTAATTAAAAATTAAGACGTTAACAGAGGCATCGACTTCTAAACGACACTCATGTTAGTGAGAAAAACAAAAGGCAAAGGAATGTTAACCAGAATGCCAATGTTCATAACAAACTCGTGTTTTTTAAACAACACTCGCATTCTCTATATCCCATCACCACGAACCTGACTGTTGAATAAAGAACCCCCAACAAGTTGTACCTTTAAATTTTGTTAAATTTTCCTCGTATACTTGGTCGTGAGTCTCGTGGCTTTTGTCGCCACGATGTCGCTTCGGCTGATGAGGACCTTCGTAGAATCCCCCATTGACACCATCGACCACTTCTTGGGGATCAAACCCAAGACGCTCCTTGTAATAAGCTTGGGTCGACATATTTCACACACTCAACATATTTTTTTTATAAACACTTTTTTTTTTTTCAAATTACACATGCACTTCACTGTTCGGTTTTCGAACACACTTTCGTTTTTTTTTTTATATAGTTTTAAGTTTCGTACACCGTTTTTGTTTTTTTATTTTTTAAATGGTCGGTCCGGTTTTGCGGTCTGGCACCGAGCACTAGCGCGACAGAGTTGCGACTGCGAAGGGATTCGCCGAAATCCTTCCACAATCCCGCGCTCGGTCACAAGGTTGTATTGTAACGATCCACCACTTTAAGATCGATTCTACAAAAGGAAAGTTGTAAACCCCTTGACACACACTCTCGATCTTGACACAATTTTTTTTCGCGTAAGTTATCAGCGATTACTCACTTAACTACCTTATTGAGATTTTTTAGTTTTATTTTAGTAGTTATTTATTTTACAAAAAAGCGTGTTAAATATGGCAACGTTTGAAAGCATTAATTCGAGTTTTGAATTTTGGAATGTTTGATTATTGGAATTTTTTTTTTGTTTTTTTAAAGGTTTTTTTGGTTCGTTCGAGTTCGTTTTCGATGCACAATTTGTATAATTCTGGGTTTTCACGTGGAGTTTCGCCCGCATATGTGTAAACCAAATGGTGGAAACCTGTCAAAACAAAAGCGTATGTTAAATATTTAAATATCTTAATTGCCTCAATGATAACGAGTCATGTGACGTTCTATGCGAGTTCTTAATGACGAATCTTTTTGAGAACGAAGTTTTTGGTTATTGTTATTTTAGTTTTTTTTTTTACATTTTGTTTATTTTTAACGCTGATGTGTCTTCGAAAAGGCGACCGCCATACATGTTCCAATTTAGAAAGATTTTTTTTTTAAATAGCGGATAGTAAAGGTTAAAGTCTATTCGATGGCCTCGTCGCCAAAGCTGAGTATAAAATGGTTATGATTGAGTAAATAAAAATAGTTATGATTGCATTGATGTCAAAATAGTCGTATTAACTAATTATATACATTCTTTAATAGCACTAAATACAATTACACTAGAAAATAGGTTCTAAAATAGGTGGTTATTAAGTAATTTAAGAAGAAAGATTGTCCATTTTTCAGGTTTTTTACCACAGTATTTCTTTACTTTGTGGATTGTAGATGTCCACAGTTAACTAACTGCCGCTTACCAGTGAACCAGTGAACATGGAGCGTTAAACCACTCAAAAATATCCAAAGAAGAATAAAAAAATATTGAAGACGTTGCAGATACTAAATAAGATAAAAATCTATTGGAATCTTATATGACGTAAAACGATTAAGCCAGAGTAACCGCAGAACCTGTCCGTCGGGTTGTAAATGACGCTTTACTTTAGCATATATCATTAAGTTTTGTTTCTATTCTTTGTTAATTTGCGGTTTCTAATTTTAAAAGTATTAAGGGTTCTTTTTAACGAACAAAAACAAAAACATTATTAGTAGGTACATTATCTCAACGCAACGCAAAACGCAAAGGCAGATACAGTTTGTTTTGTTAAATTATATAGCGGCTTAATAGCTCGACACCAAAGCCAAAAACAAGCTTTAAACAAATGACTACACATTTTTATTTTTATCGAAGCAAATAATTTGGACATATAAGTCATAATACCAATTAAGATAAGTCACCTCTGATGCACCGTTAAATACATAAAATTACACTTCGAGTATATAAAGACATTAAACAATTTATAAAAATTATTACAAATTAAATTGTGACAAAATGGCACGTCAAGATTATCTTTTTAAAATCCGAATATATTCCAAAGAAATTACAAGGCTGCCAACATAAAAATTTTGGAGCGACTATATCCTTATGTAAATAAAACATTAAGTCAAGGGAATAAAGTGCTGTGTGTGACGTTTTATATATTTGGTACTTTAAGTTGTGGCATTACCCTTGGCACCAATGGTTTCAAGTTCGCAGTACGTGCCAGATTTTTAAATAATGGCTATTTTTAATAAATGTAATTTTGTGTGTACACTAAAAAAAGGAAAATGGAGTACCTATATTTGAAACACAAATATTCATTTTATTGTTTCACGTGAGTAATTAGCTAACCGAAATGAATAAAATATTTTCAGCCCATGAAAAATTACAATAACAACAGAAAGTAGTAATGTAAAATATATTACAATAAGCTAGTAGTAGCAATTACTTTTTTATGATATCAAGTGACGGAGACGAACAAATCGGGAGCCTGGTGTTAAATGACACGCCTGTCCATAGCAATTACAGTGCCACTCAGAGCTTTAAATCGTAAAGATTTTGAGGGACACTCCCACTACGTCCGTCACCCTGAGACAAGTTGACAATTCTCATGTGTCTGTAATTTAGCTAAGGCTGGTTTTAGAGCAACGCGGATTTATCTGCGGACCGTCCGCGCGGAGCAGCGGAGTGGAGTAACACGTGTGGCGTTAGAACATCGTTTTACAGTGACGAGGATTGCTCCGTATGGAACACGTTCCGCGTGAACTCCGCACGAGCCACCCGTACTTTCATTGCAGGCGCCTGTCTTCCGTGAATATCCGCAATAATTAAATAATTGATGCAGAGCACTGTGGATTTAAGCATGCGGATGGCACGCAGGCGGACAGTCCGTACGGACCGTACGCACGGCTGTGAAACCTGCCTTACCTTTCAAAATGCTCATATTACTGCTTGGCGGCAGAAATATGTAAGGTGGCAGTACTTCTCTAGACGAACATTTCGTAAGGAACTCTGATGCTACTAAAACTACTTCCAGAGAATCTTAGACAAGAAAATGTATAGGGTGCAATGTCTTCTAGAGTGACGAGCTCGGTGGGCCAGGAGTTAATAATATTATGGGCGCTAGATGACGTGGCTTCAGTTTCGAGACCCGGTAGAGTCAATTTTGGTAAAGAACTTTTTAAATTGCTTCGGTCTGAACGTTCTAGGTATAGTGAACATCGATGCTCTGGTACTCATGCTACAGGGAATACTCTAGTTTGAGATCACTTGCGAGTTATCGAAGCTATCAGCGCAAAAGTGGTGTTACCCCATGAAATGTATCTATACAGAATGCGGGATTAAAGATAAGCCAATTTACTACGAAATGGAAATCGAGATCAAAAATGTAAATAAACAATTGTATATAGGAGTTGTATTTTTTTCTATATTGTTGTATTAGCCATTACAATTACGGTATGTGCATTTTGAATAAAGTTTTGTAATTGTAAGTAAAAGTATAAATTTTTTGGATTAATTTTTTGGTTTTTATTTTTAATCATTTCAGGTTTTCAGAGGTATTATCAACCCGATGTGTTATTACTTGAAATTTTGGAAAAATATACTCTAGCTATTCCAATTTCTGTCAATTATAATCAACGTGACCATACGTCCCGCTTTTAAGTTACGTGTCCCACTGCCCCCAAAATAGTAGGTCCCACTTTGGTAAAATAGGACACACGTGACAATAAATATAAAAAAAATGGCATGAAAGCGAAACCAGCACACCAGACTACGCAAGATTAGTTACTTCTTAAAATTTTGGACCATTAAACATTTTTAGTAAATTTTTTTATTTTTTTTATCGTTAAACATTTAGTAGCCCACGGGCGGCCGTGTTGTTCCAGCATTTTCGAGGTAAAAGATTCGCTGACTGAGTGACCCTATAATGACAACGCATCTACTTCGCGTGTAATTACACTTCTCAACTACTTGCTCACTATTTTTTTATCAGTATTTAGATATATTCTTTGACAAACAGTATATTATCACAAAATATTAAAATAAAGGTGAACTACCTTTCGAGCATTTGGTGTCCTGTAGAGTGGCTAAATGGAATATCGTTTATCTTAATTTTATTTTTGTATTTTTTTAATTTAATCAGATTGACTTGTAAGCGCTTTGGTAATGTAAATACTGTAAGCTTTCAAATGTTTAAATAAAATAAATAAAACACATTGTATTTGGGTTTTATATTATGCAGGAATTTTGATATTATAATTTTTTGATATTAGTTGTCTTAACTTGCTATAATATATCTTCATTTACGAATTAATTATAATATATAATAATAGTTAATGTAACATGTAGCAGTATTTATATATTTTTTATTTTGCGTTTATTGCTGGCGTCGAGCTCTACGGGCTTACTGAAAACCAGCGCTGTGGTATGTTACTGCAGCACATGCTAAGTCCCGTGTTGGCATTACGCTGCAACGCAGACCATACCAGACTATCTACTTTTCACGTTTACTTTAATTTTTATTGTAACTACATGTTAAATAATTATTTGTATGTAAATCACAAACATGTGTCTTATTTTTACAACAATAATAAATTTACAGGCGCTTTGACGGTAAAAATAATGGTCACGTTAAGTAAATCTGTTGGTATATAAAATAATAAATAGAACATTAAACAACATTTATCACGACTTCATAGTTACTGTTACTAAGAAACCGATATTAAACGGAATATAGTCAATACCATATCGAATTACTAAACTTAAAGACGTGTCTATGATTTTCAGTGTCACGTTTTTTATGTGATGATGTATTTAAGTTTATTGACCGGGTAACCTTGCGGAGTCTGCGCAATGATAAAAAAGACCTTGCAAAGTTTAGTATATCGCCTTGAATAGGATCTAAATGACAATTTGCACATTTATTTGTTTATTTAGATGCACCATCGCCATATACATTGTCTTATAAATTTTGTATGTCACTGCTAATGATGGGAAAACAGTGTAGTACCAGTATAGCTTCTTGTGAAAGAGTTCGTCCAGGGAAGTGCTGCCATCTTACCTAGTTTTAAAGGGTAAGGGTGCTGGTGAAATTACAGGCACATGGGACTAGTTAACTTATATGTCTCAGGGTGACGGGCGCAATGGCAGTGCCCCTTAGATCTTTGTGACTTAAAGCACTAACTGGCACTGCGACTGTTATGGACAGGCGCGTCACTTATCACCAGATGGGCGACTTTTTTTTATTAAAAAAAGGTCGAAGGGTTTGCGATTTAAATCTCTGAGGCAGTAAGGTGAGTACATAGATAACATAGCATATGCTATGTACAATATCGTTAAAAAATTCGCTTACATTCTATTTCGCCGCAATATAAATTGAGCCATTACTCGTTTTTACATCTTTCCAAACGTTATTTGCGAAATGGTTGGATGTTGTCGTGGTTGTTACTGGATTTCTTGTCAATACTTTAAGGGTCGTATTCTAGAACTCTACTCAATGCTCAAGTCAGGATTTGAGTATGGTTTAAAGCACTTGATATCATACTCAAGTCCCTGCCATTAGATATTAAAAAAAAAAAAGAAAAAAGAAAAAAAAAAAGAGTACGGGGCAGCAGTAACAGCATCCTGAAGATGATAAGTAGTAGGTACGATTGTCCTATTATGTGGACTCTGGCACAGAGGACAAAGTCATTCTTAATTATTAAGTACTAATATAGGCTAAGTATTACTAACATTATTGTGGACCTTTTTTGTTGTCTGATTGATAAATAAAATAAATAAATAAATTAGGGTCGTATTTCCAGTGCTTGTGTTGCCAGTGCAATCCTGACTTGAGCATTGAATAGAGTTCTAGAATACGACCCTTACACTGTTATTTATTCACTCATAACTGATGTCAAATTTAGTTTAGAGTTTGGATTTTGGTTATTATTTCGAAAATTCCCAATATTGTTCACTAGATGTTAACATTTATTAATTAGTAGTAACTTTGTAGACATGACTGTGCACTACTGTCTGAAATGCCCATGTAATATTTCATACTGTGACATTATTGACTTTAGACCGTATTGTATGCTTGTATAAATAAATAAGTAAGGGTGCTGGTGAAATGACAGGCACAGAGAACTTATCAACTAATGTCTCAGATTAACCGGCGCAGTGGCAGTGCCAGATCTTTGCGATTTAACGCTCTGAGTGGCACTGCAGCTGTTATTTACTGGTCCTATGGTCACGGCTGAATCTTGGCTCTGAGAAAGTTGCACAAATTGGGAGTAGGGTCAAAAGTCACGGTGCATTTACGCGTCCCGGTAAAATAAAAATATCGAGGCTCTAGTCTAGAAAATGCCGGGTAAACCGAGACTTTCGAGACTGTCTCGAATGTGGGTTTCCACACTTACGGGCTAGGAATTTAGGAAATCGAAACATGATTATTTTAAGCACGTACCATAAGGGAGTTATCATTATATTTTTATAATGAAGAAGCATATATGCAGAGTAGCAAATGTACCAAAAAAAGGTTTTTTTATCCCTGGTTTTTTTACACACTCATAGCCCCGCACTAGGGAAACCCTGTATTGCGGGTGCCATGGACACACAAGTAGACAATCACATATTATACTCAAACTCACGAGAGAAATAAATGTAGGTCTTACAAATACTTCTCCCGTTCCGGGAAGCGAACGTGAGACCTCTGAGTAGCCGTCTAACATGGTAACTTCCACGGAGGCAGTTATGCATGTATGTATGCGAGCTTGTATAAAATAGTTAAACAAAATCAACAATAGTGCAAATAATTGCACAAAGATTCTCACCCCTGACAGATATTTAGCCGAAAACAAGTTTTTAATAAACCAGTATGGCCGCTAAGCTGCACAGTGGGCCACGTCCCGAATCAAATGGACAAAATCTCAAGGTCAAATGACCTTCGCTAAATCTGCCTACCGTGGGAATTGGGCGACAATTGACAATAATGCACGGGGAGTTAGTTGGAGCGGTATACTGTTTTGTAATAAAAGTTAGTTGAATTATAATATGACTTTGAATTTCAAAAGGAATTACGCTTTATCAAACAATGATAGTGTCAAAGATATATAATTCTTTTTAATATGAAATAGACGTAGCAATTGCAAAGAGGAGTGCGACAGGGAGACGTAATTTCTCCGAAACTGTTCACCACTGCATTGAAAGATGCCTTCAAGTTACTGAACTGGAAAGGACTCTTCATCAATATCAATGGCGAGTACATCACTCACTTTCGATTTGCTGACGATAGCGCGGTCATGGCGGAATCGCTGGAAAAGCTTGGCACCATGCTCGGTGACCTCAATAGAGTTTCCCAGCAGGTGGGTCTAAAACACGGACAAGACGAAACATATGTCTAATGTCCATGTCGTACCCACGCCTATAACAGCTGGAACTTCTATTCTCGAAGTTGTTGACGAGTATGTCAACCTCTGACAAACCGTCCAATTAGGCAGGGCCAACTTCGATAAAGAGGTCAATCGTCGAATCCTACTCGGTTAGGCAGCTTTCGGGAAGCTCCGGGAAGTCTTCTCGTCCGCAATACCGCAGTTGTTGAAGACAAAGTCTTCGATCAGTGCGTGTTGCCAGCGATGACCTACGGCTCTGAGACGTGGTCACTTAATATGGGCCTCATAAAAAAGCTCAAAGTTCCTCAACGAGCTATAGAGCGCGCAATGCTCGGCATTTCTCTACGTGATCGAATCAGAAATTAGAAGATCCGTAGAAGAACGAAAGTCACCGACATAGCTCGACGGATTAGCAAGTTGAAGTGGCAGTGGGCAGGGCACATAGCTCGTAGAACTGACGGCCGTTGGGGCAGAAAGGTTCTTGAATGGAGACCACGAACCGGAATGCGTTCAGTGGGACGGCCCCCTACTAGATGGACGGATGACCTGGTAAGGGCGGCGGGGAGCCGATGGATGCACGCGTCCGATTGGCTGGTCTGGAAATCTTTGGGGGAGGCCTATGTCCAGCAGTGGACGTCTTCCGGCTGACATGATAATGATGATGATGACATTTAGTAGCAGTAGAGCTCTTTGTGAAAGAGTTCATCCAGGGTAATACTGCTACCTTACCTATTTCTGCTGCCAAGCAGTAATCTTAGCATTACTGTGTTCTGGTTTTAGGGGGTAAGGGTGCTGATGAAATTACAGGCACATGGGATTTGTTAACTTATGTCTCAGGGTGACGGGCGCAGTGGCAGTGCCCCTCAGATCTTTGCGATTTAAAGCTGAGTGGTACTGCAACTGTTATGGACAGGCGTATAGCTTACCATCAGGCGCGCGACTTGTTCGTCTCGCCACTTAATATTATAAAAAAACACTATATAGGGTTATGTGCAAAATACTAACAACTTCCCAGGACTGAGGACTGAGACTTCAAAAAAAGTAGGAGATTCTCAATTCGACTGTATCGACCTTTGTGTATTTCACGCTTTATACAACGTAGACGTATGCGCGGGCACCAGCTAGTCCCAATAAATCAATAATATAAATATTAAAACTTTTAAATTAATTACGCTTACATAGTAACTGAACCAATATCTTATTCCGCAAATTAATAAAACCAGTGTGATTTAACATTATACGAGTAAGTTTCTCGTTAATAGCCTTATGGATATTTAAAAACGTGTCCTGGTCATAAATTAAAATAATGTCGTTCGTTACACAGTAACCAGTTGAAAAATGTAGAGCGACAAGATTGTAATAGCGAGGTTTTTAATAATGCACTAATGAATTTGACTTGAAAACACGTTTAAAGAAAAACCAATTCAAAATAGAGTAATATTATTACTTGAATTTTGAGCGACTAGAGAGTGGAATTCCCTGCGGACTTATCAAGGTGAGTGAATAGGCGTTATTTAGATGCACATATTTCATCGTCGACCTCATCGTCACTATTCATCAAGTCAGATGGAGGTCAAATGCGCACTTATTTTCTTATGCGACGAGACTCCTCCGTGGTTCGCTTTAAGGATCAAAATCATTTGAAAATTAACACATAGATCTTGTTATCTTATCAATGGACTACAGTATAGTGGTACCCTGATTTTACTATAGATAAGGTGGGCAGATTGTTTTTCAGGGTGCGCCAGGAATGGTACGTCGTACGGGGAGACTCCTTTCATACACCCCAACAATAAACAGATAATAATCATTTAAGACTTTTTAGAGTTCGCCTTTTGTATCGGTGTATTTTTAACATTCCCAAATCTCAATAAAACCAACTCTACCCTGTGGCAAAGCACCAAAAAGAAAAACCAATCACAAAAGCGCATCCTCAGGTATAAAAACCCGCTTACACTAACACCCGTACTTTATGAAAGGTCGCACAATGACACAGCAGACTCCGGATTTCACATTGTTCGATACAGAAACGAGCACACACATCGGACTAGTCGCATTTCATATTTCGTAATTTTGTTACTACAATGTCTCAACTTGATATGATCATTGTATTTGCCAACGATTAAGGTTCGTTATTAAAGAAATGTTAACAAGCAACTCTCTTTTGGAGTCGAAGATTCTAAGTCTCAATCATCGCAGAAATAAATAGAATCATTTGTTTTATGTTATCGATGTCACAAATATCACAAATTTAAAACCTGGGGTGCACAATCACCGACACAAACAAGATGGAAGATGAAATCAATATTCGCATAGTAAACGCACTTGGAGAGATCGTTCATAAAGTGTTGATGTCCAAACTACTAAGCAGGACTAAAAAGATACATGCCAGTAATTAAGCCAATCTTAATGTATGGGTGTGAAACATGGATTCAAACGGTGAAGGACGAACATGAATTATTAGTGGCGGAACGGAAGATATTTCGAAAGATTCTGGGACCAATCAAAGGAGAATTTGGGAGCTGTACGGACAAATTCAAAAAGAAAAAGAAAGAACTAGTATCTGAGCCGAACATAATCGGGAAGATAAAATCCGCTAAACCTCGCTGGGTAGGGCATGTAGAAATAATGGGAGAGGATCCAACTACCAAAAGAGCGTATTTAGGGCAATCTACAGGTTATGGTCTAATGGGTCGTCCGAGATATCGCTAGAATTGGGTCGCCAAACACCTAAAGGAGCCCTAATGATCGGAATTGGATTTACATCGGGTCGCTGAATCGGAAAATGAACATTACAATTTATAATATGAAGAAGTTCGACCGTCACTAAAATAAACAATAATAATTAATTCATTATAAACCCATTTATACACCCCACTGGTGAGAACGGGTCTTCTCTCAGGCGAGGGTTTAGGCAATAGTCCGCCACCCTAGCCTGTGAAGATTGGGTTACACGCGTTTTCCGAGGTTTGTGAACCTTCTTCAACGTGCAGGTTTATTACGTTGTTTTACCAAAAAGCTCACGATAAATTTCAAATTAAATTTCGCACATACATTCCGAGAAATTTGTATTCGAACCCGCGACCTCTGATTGAGAGACGGTAGATCAAACCAACAGGCTTTTTTTAATAATTAATAATAAATAATATTGCCGAAATAAAACGATGTGAAATAAAAACCAAATTACAATTTCTTCGAAATAAATCCATACACATCGTAAAGTTCATTATCAAATAAAAAGGGGTTTGAGTCGGATATAAAACATTTCATCGTTTGTAACATTTTTTTAAATCGAGTTTGGACAAAAACAAAAACTCTTGTACATCAACAAAAATTTATACATTACGCTGATTGCTTTTTAATAGCTCTTTGGATATCGAGTTCTTAGGTTTTCGCATTACTACACATTGGAAATGAAACTCTTTCGGATCTAATTAGCGTACATTTGTTACTTTTTCAAACAAACCAACAACGTTTTGGGCTTTTTGCATGTTTGGGTCCCATGGTCAAGGCTGCTTCAGATAAAATAATAATATATTTGATATTATGCGATTTGGGTAGATGCTGAAAAAAGTTTCTTTATCTCATTGAATAATAATAATTTTAATAATCATTATCAACATCATCACCCTATTTTTACGTTACACTGCTGGGCACCGGTCTCCTCTCAGGTGAGACAGTTCACGCGTCTTCCGAGTGTTGTGAACATTCTTCTACTTCCTATGTTTTCCTTCACCGAAAAGCTCATGGTTTTCAAACTTAATTTCGCACATAAATCCCAGATACTTAAAAATGCGAGCCCAGATTTGAACCGACGTCCTAGATCAAACCCATCGAGTATGTAACCAGAAATAGAGACGAAATGTCATTTATACCATTACTGTGACAAATGCGTTCCGATTAGCCAGCCCGAATTCGAAACAATTGACGGTTGTCGTCAATAGGTGTCGTCAATTGTTTTATTTCAAATCAGGTAGATCAAACCAACAGGCTACCACGGCTTTCTTTAATAATTAATAATAAATAATATTGTCGTAATAAAACGATGTGAAATATTTATATATACTCGTATTTGCTATAATGGACGAAAATTGAAAAATTACATATTTCATATTTAATTACCGATGAAATGTGATTCCGTTTGTTTTGTAATTCGATGTTTTGCTGTTTTTCTTACACCACCGAATGGAACAGCCCCCCAATGTTAGAGATATTATCTTTATTACAATAAATACAGAATTTTTTGGAATATACGGAGACGTTCACACAGGTCAGTTGTTAGCGCTGTACTATGTCAGTTTTCAAGTCAAGAGAGTTGATATTTAAAAGTTATATAAGGCTCATTCATTTGTCTGATGACTTGCCAGGGATGGAAGGCCCTTATTTCGTCTCTATTTCTGGTTATATACTCGCTGGTCAAACCACTAGGCTATCACGATTTAATGTTTTAATAGTAACAATAACTTGTTTCAGTATCAAATAGTCGTTATTCCATTATGTAAGTAAATTACACTTGACATCGTCACACTTATTAAACTCTACTGTTCATTCATTAGGCATAATCCCGTGGTATAATAGGCGATGTGACTCATACCTAGATAACATTATTCCTATACGTAAACTTAAACTTATCAGTTATCATATAAACCGACATTTCAAATACGTTTACGTTTTTCTAAATCCATTGACTCTCGATCGCCAGTAAATTAAGAAGAGGATGCGTCCAACATGATTGCAATGCCTCACATGTTATTCTGACTTTCAATTCAATTAAATGCATTCCTAGATTGCTTGGACTGTAAAATTCAATTGGTTTGAGTAATAACGTAGTCGGATTTTATCACTATGACTTTACAAGATCGTTTAAAACAGAATCAGGGTGTCACCACAGTTATTAAGGCGAGTCATCGGAGGAAAAGCGGCAAAAACTTTATATACATTTGCTAGTCTATTATATAGTATGTTTATTATATACAGTATATTTGTATTCATAATAAAACTAGTGGAGATATTTCACAAAAAATCTCAATATCACATTTGATCGAAAAGCGACGTCTGGGGCCGTTGTGATACCTGTAAAGGTATCGGCTGCGGCGAGAAGGTTATTAAAAAAATTTTCACTAGATATCACTAGCGGCGACGAATGCTGACAGCCGCTACAAAGATCTATAACAAAAACATATAGGAGAATAACGACAGCTCGGTAACTAGACCCGTAGCTCAAGGTGGTTCAAGTCCCACCGAGTTGACGAAACATTTTTCTGTGTGTTTGTTCTTTCTATAACTTTAGGTTATAAGGTTTAGGGATTTACTATTAAACAACGGTTTTACAAAAATTGTACGATATACATAAGGAAATTGTCTAATGAATGAGCTAATTTGTTACACGATAGAATGTACTTCATCCAATCATTGTAAACAGGCTAAAATAAAAACCTAAAACGAATAATTTTCATATGGGGATATTTCTCTTTAAATACTACAGAGAACCTGATTACTGGTAAACATGATTTGAGTCTTTTTAGTAGTTTGTTTATGTACATTTTGATGTACATGGGGCCTTAGGAGCTTGTCCCTCATATTTTGCGGTTTAAAGCTCTGAGGCTGCTAACAGACAGCCTATGTTTGCAGTTAAAGTTGAATGCGAACTTTCACAACTTCATGTAGTCGAGATTTCGACTGCATGAGGTTGATAACGACTTCACGCATTAACTGCATGCAGTTGAAACCGACTTCAAGTTCAACAGACGCTGTAGCGCATTCCCAACACAGTAAGAATACAATAACTACTTTATACCAATCGATCTTCACAACCGCCTTTAGCTATCGGCCAATAACGTGAGTATTCGTAGCCGTTTAAGAAGGCTTTTCCGATTTGTTGCACTCAGTTATTTATTCACAAGCGCGCTGGCAGCAGCTAGGAGCTTTTATTATTCGTATAGACCATTTCTTGAGAAATTGGCTTCCCCTTTAAACGACATATATTATTAAATGCTTATCCATTGCTATATACATAGTGTAAGGGTTGTCAGACTTATACTACTGATACTACCCCAGCTCATTATCAACTTCAAGCAGTTGTGATGTCGGCTGCATAAAGTTGATTACGACTTCACGCATTAACTGCAAATATGCAGTCAATCTGTTAGTGGACTGAGTGGGACTGGAACTTATGGACAGGCGTATCGGGCACCACCAGGGACACGGCTTGTGGATCCTGTCCCTTGATTTTGTCAGTGATATGTAACCGAAAGCAACAATAAACGGCTTGTTATAATAAACCTTTTGTAAATAAAGTAAAAAAAATAATTACGCTTGTTTAACACAAGTTTTTATCAAGGTTTTTTTTACAATATAATAAGCTAGTTAAATGCTTCCCAGTGACACAAAAAATTGCCAACAAAAACTGTTGGAAATACTATACACATCAAAGTTTTATACAGAGGCATAAAAAAACTTTTATCCTTGTTTGGTTAGTAATTTTGGTCTAAATGTTTCCTTTGATCTTGAATTGCAATACCGCCTTATGTAGGGTTAAATTTTGTGGCCTTTGTTACTAACAACCTGTACCTCTAGGCAATTCTCTAAATGACTCTGATACAGTGAGTCAAGGACTGCACGGTCAGGGCGAGATGACGTCACTGTTCAACAGGATATCTGACGTCATGTATGGTTTCTAATGATCGTATTGTTGTGGTTTTCCTTTTCGAATGCTTTAAAAGTAATGTGATCATAGTTCATGTGTGATTCTAACCACGTGACTACATCGTCATGAAGTCTTCTTATCATCATAAGCCCGTTATATGTTCTACAGCTGGGCACGGATCTTAAAGAAAGGATCGCCGTGTGAAGTCCACAATGCGGATAGTTTTGTTTTCTCTTCACATGTTTGTTTTCTCTTTCACGGACAGCAGCATATATAGGTATAAGCTAAACACCGATGGATCTTCTCATCTGTCTCAAGCACTATCAACTTTAAAACAAAAATATTTTCTGTGGCTGTTTGAAAAGCAATCTCGGGACGCAGGCTTTATAAAGTAGCTTGTATTGTATATTATGTTTGGTATTGTGCAATTTAAATTTACTAATATTTAAGCGTGAAACACACTGACAGACGGTGCGGGTCGTACACGTATCGGGTCGGGAGCACAAGCAAATTCCTATACTAATGTGTAGAGATTACATAATTATGTAATAAAAGTCCCGTGGAGTGTTGTCGTCCTTATAAATACACGCGCGACAGTCGCACTGCCGAAGTGTGACCAAATTTTTAGTGATGTGTTATCTTTCGACTCAGTTACACGATGGATTCACGACGACGAAGGACGAAGAAATGTTACTTTTACTTATTTTGTTAAAACTGAAGAAAAAAAAAATAAAAAGAATACCAGACCGTATCAGAATCCATTCGTCACCTTTATTTTATCAAAATAATCAAATTAGAATAAATTTTCCCATGCCTTTTTTTACCAGTTGATTAGAATAACGGGTGTTGTTTTGCATTCTCTATAAATTCTTCAACTGGATTTTCGTCCATCATAGTTAATTTGAAAAATTAACATGTACACCTCACTAGCCGTGACTGCAACCTAGCGTGATTGCAGCGCGACTGCCGCCCGGCCGCCGCGCGGTAGCAGCGCTTTTAGAAATGCGGCTAATGTGAACGCGCCCTAAGAGTCGCTACTATCTCAGCTTGTATTCAAATTTTTCCGTACTGAATCGGTTCGGCGGGGACACTGGCTTTATTTCAGAATTTATTTTTTTACTAACGAAATTAAAGCCGTGCGCACAATGTATATCGTATACTATACGCGTTGATATAAAAAAAATCATTGGTATAAATCAAGTACCTATTGAATACAGCGGTTTTCTTGTACAATTTCGAGGTAAGTTTGTGTTTTTTTTCTATTGCGAAAATTTTTAGGAATATTGTTTTAACTTTACTATATATTTTTTCCATACTAATTGATTGAACACTTTCACTGTCATACGGAATCAACTAAAGGTATTTGAGGTTATATCGATTCGTAAGTCTGAGAGTACAGTGAGTCTATGCCTTGAAGTTTTGGTAAATACAATGTGCCTATTAGATAATATTAGTCGTTATTATCAACAACCTACTTACCACACGTCCTACAGACATCATATACCAAGAGGTTTTAGTCTGGTTGTAGAGTGAAAGGCTGATCTATCGACCCAAATCAGAGGTTCCCAAACTTTTTTGTCCCGACCACGTGACTCCCTGCCTTTCTAATAGGAATTTTTGTACAAATTTGTCAACTTCAAAACGGGTTTCTGAAAGATGATATAGTGCTACTCACTTTAATAAGTTTAACTGTAGGATGTGAAACTTTATAAAAAAATATACACTTTAAGTTTGTATACATTTATCTAACTAAATGTAACCCCATATATTGTTTGTTGTTATAGGTCATTTCTATGGCTATTATAAAAAAATATAACGTAAGTACAATGTGTAATATGCATTATTCCATTTATGAATAGTAAAGAGTTCCCCCAGCGAAGCACACCTTACCTATTTCCGCTGTCAAGCAGTAATGTGAGCATTACTGCATTCCGGTTTTGAAGGATAAGGGCGCTGGTAAAATTACAGGCACATGGGACTTGTCAACTTATGTCTCAGGGTGACGGGCGCAGTGGTAGTGGCTCTCAGATCTTTGCGATACAAAGCTCTGAGTGGCACTACAAAGTATGATAGGAACAGGTGTGTCGCTTGCCAACAGACGCACGAATTGTTCGTCTTCTGTGTCTTGTCTCCTGGTACCATTAAAAAAGTCAAACTTTTAATTTTCACCCCCTTTTTTCGCTGAGATCGACCCATTGTAGGTTGGAGTGGAACCCCTAGGGGTCGATATTGATCACTTTGGGAACCACCGATCTAAATCAACCTTCAAGCAAGAGAATTAAGAGCGCAAATAATACACCCACCATTGCTATGAATATCGCTTACAAGACCAATAAGTAGTTGCGTCAAAGCTAATATTAACTATATATTAGTTATGATTGTTAAATAACACTTATGTATATATTAAGTAATATGCAACGTAAGATAAACCTTATGGGCCAGTTTTTAAGGTGCAGGAATGTCCACTGTTGTGACAGGACAGCTGTGTAATAATATTGTTGTAGTTATTGTCTTGTGTCTTAAAATGAGGTGACCGTATTGTTTGTATTGAACTTGTACAAATTATGACACATATAATGCTGAGGACAATGTTTGTGAAGATCATCTGTATGAGTCAATTTTGAAATTTCATGCCAGTTTTGTTAAATTTGGTGCAAATAATGAGGGATACAGAGGTAGATACACTGAAAAGCTTCACCGTCCTTGTTTGTATGGAGAGATGTTAGGAATTTGAAGATATTTCAGTGACATACTCTTACTTGACAACTAAGTCTTCTTCTTCATTGGAAATAGTTTATTTCGAAATAACACTAAGGGTCGTATTCTAGAACTCTACTCAATGCTCAAGTCAAGATTTCAGTATGGTTTAAAGTTAGGGTCGTATTTCCAGTGCTTGTGTTTCCAGTGCAATCCTGACTTGAGCATTGAATAGAGTTCTAGAATCGTATTCTAGAACTCTATTCAATGAACTTTAAGGGTCGTAACCCTTAAAGTTCTTTTGTTTTCGCGATTGTTATACATGGTAAGTAGCAGTAGAGCTCCTTGTGAAAGAGTTCGTCCAGGGAAGTATCCTTACCTATTTCTGCCGCCTAGCAGTAATAGGCGCAATAATGTGTTCCGGTTTTGAAGGGTACGGGCGCTGGAGAAATTAGAGGGACATGGGACTTGTCAACTTATGTTTTAGGGTGAAGGGCGCAGTGGCAGTGCCCCTCAGATCTTTGCGATTTAAAGCTCTGAGTGGCACAACTTTTTTGGACAGGTGTGTCGCCTACCATCAGACGTACGACTTGTTCGTCCCGTCACTTTCTATGATAAAAAAAAGCGAAAGGCAAAAAGCCATTAAAACCAAAATCTGCATCAGCACATAGAGAAATTCGTAATGTCTGCTGGCTAGTCTTGCAGCTGAGTTCCGAGACCGATAACCCGCGTTAGGCCTCTGATTCGAGACCCGCGGGATCGAAGAAATTTTTCTTTGAGTGTGTGTGGCATAACTTACATTTGTAAAATTTATAAAAAACGAGTTGAAAGTTTAGTCTTTAGGTTACTGAGCACATTTTGAAGAGCTCTTGAATGTTGTACTATTTCAATAAGCATTGCGTCCGCTATGGAAAAATTAAGGAATGCTTACTATTATGTGACTATTAATAAATTAATTTGCTACTCCGAGAACCCAGTGAAGGTTAAATCGTGTAAAATTGCGTAGTAAATAAATTTACTTCCGTTTTTATTAACATGGACTTCCCCAAAGTAATGAATGTATTAATTTTACATATCGACTGTCAACTGGCAACCGGTACTATCTCAATTTTGACAACTTTACAGGATGAAGAAAAAATCATTTTATAGCATCTGGTTTATTAAATAAAAATACTTAGTGTACATACATATATGTGTAATAAAAATGCTTAAAAACTACGTCATTTAATGACGCAAACAATTTTTTTCTTCATCCTATGTCAAAATCGAGATAGTACCGTTTGCCAGTTCACAGTCGATATGTACCTGTGTTTTTCATACAAATTGCATTTTTTAAATGATCAAGCATCACTTTTTTTGCAATTAAGGCTACACCGGAGGTGCGATATCAATTATAACAACAAATGGAATACTTTCACAAAGAAAATATGTAAATAAAATATAACATTTCTTGTGTCACTAGGACAATAGTCAAGTAGTTAATGGAATAATTGATTTCGTCTTCCACCAGCCATGAGACGCTGGCCAATTGGACACTGCTTGTTTACACTCAATTAGTACAAAGCATTGTAAAAACAAAACAATTTTCGTTTTGTTATTCTATTTTTGAAAGCAATGGTCTATTCTTAACGGACTTCCAAAAATAGAAGAAGGCTCTCGATTCTTCTGCATTTATTTTGTGTTTGTATATTTCGCGATTACTCCGACATTTGTAAACCGATTTCTACTATTTACTATTAGGGTCCATGGCAAACCAGCGTCACAGCCCATTCTCGGCTGTGGTTTTAGCTGAATGAGATCCTTTTAAATACGCCACAGACGCACACATGTCAGTATAGTATTAATTTATACAGTAAAATTATTGTTTGGTTCAAATGTTAGCTATGCTGTTTCTTTGTGTTATTTATTTTTCTAATCAGCTTTTAAATCTGTATAAAGCACAAGTTCGATCCTGTATGTTCGATCCTAGAGTACTGCTGCCACCTTTGGGACAGCTTTGAACTGGTATGGACCAGTTAGCTGCCTTGGACTCAGTGGAGCGAAAAGCAAAGAGACTTGTTAACAACAATTCTCTTGTGGAATCGAAGCTACACTACTACCTACTATAGCTCTCAACCATCGCAGAAAAGTGGCCTGCTTGTCGGTTTTCTATTGGATACATTTCGGAGAGTGTGCGGAGGAACTTTTCAATTTGGTTCCGCCCTCACCGTTCCTCCTTCGCTCGACCAGAAGGTCCGGAAGACTCTATCCTTGTGTCATTGATGTACCGCCCATTCGCACTAAGCGCTTCGCTTCCTCCTTTCTGATGCGTACGGCAAATCTGTGTTTCCCGGAACGTACAATTTGGGGCTATTCAAGGCTAGAGTGAATATGCATTTTTTAGGCAAACGCGTCCCATCGTCGGTCACATCATCGCTTAACGTTAGGTGAGATTGTGGGGAAGCGTATGGTTTTTTTTTACATTTATATTACTTTTGTTTGTTTCTTGTAATGTTGTAATAAATGGTTTCTATTCTATTCTATTTCGACGATTCTTTTTTGCTAGAAAGGCGGTACATCAATAGAGATGTGGAAACACATGTATTTGCCAAGTTTGATTTAAATTGGTTAACAAAAAGTGGGTAAAATCCAATAAAATGGATTCATCTCCTAATTTGCGGCCCTTGGAGGTGGAACATTTTCTTTAAATTTGAATGGGACCAATGTTGAGGTATCCTCTTTCAAACAAAAGTAGAATCATCAAAACCGGTTCACGAGTAATCACGTAACGAACACACACAAAAAATACCTACAGTCGAATTGAGCACCTCCTTCATTTTTGAAGTCGATTAAAAATAGAAAAAAGTTTTGTTCAGAATACTAAGTTAACTAGACCACTATGCAACATTCTTTAAAACTAGCTCGTAACATTTTTTTTTATCGCTTTAACCATTACTAACAATTTAAGCCTTTTTTTGTCCATTCACTCAGTGGATGACTGCGCACGGTGCACAACTTTCGTTTTAAGAAGCTGTTAATGTTTAGTTCGAGTAAGTTACCATATTTACGAATTAATATTGACTTAAGTTTGTTAAATACATAGTTGCGACTTAACTTCCGTATTTAACGTTGGTTTAACCACATTACACTATATTGCTATCATACATAAGTACACTTATGTATTGTGTTCAATGTTGGGTTCGGCAGAAGCACGAAAGTAGAATTGATGCAGTAGAAATGAGAGCTTTCAGAAGTATGGCTGGAGTGGAGTGAACAGTGTGATAAGAGAGCGTTGCGGTATGGAAGAAGATATAGTGACAAAGATAGAGAAAGGGATGCTGAGATGGTTCGGAAGAAACAGATTTGTAAGGCGAGTGTGAGCGGGCAAGTTGGTATAGGCCGACCAAGGCGAACTTAGCATGACCAAATTGAGGCCATCCTAAAGAAACGCCAGGTCAAGAGTACCCTTAACCGATGAGCGTGTATAAAGCATTGATGCGTGTTGATGAGGCGAAAGATATGTGTTAGGACCGTAGCAAGTGGAAGACTGTTGTGTCTGCCTACTCCGATGGGAAAAAATCGTGAAGTATATGAAGTATATTAAGGACATTATATATGGATGCTGACAAGCAATAAAGTGTAAGAGCGAAAACGGCACTTAAAGATTATTTTCGTTGTTTTTATAACGCAGACACTCACACACTCAACATAGGGGGCTATGTTATGTGCTATGCACTAGGGAAACCCTGTGTCGCGGGTGCCATGGACACACACATAGACAACCACAAATTACACCCAAACTCACGAGAGAAATAAATGTAAGCCATACAAACATTTCTCCCGGCCCGGGAATCGAACTTGGGACCTTTGCGTGGCAGTCCGGCATGGTAACCGTTCGGCTACGGAGGCAGTTAAGTTTTTGATAGTTCATTCTAAAATTTACCTAACAAATGAAAACTTTTGCTGATGTGCTTGTCGTTGTTGGGAAATTACTGTAATAAATCACAACAATTCATAATTCCTAAGGTGATAACAGCAAAAGTTTTCATTTTACAAGTAAATTTTAGAACAAACTATCAAAAACAACGAAATAAACTTTAGATGCCGTTTTCGCAAAGCTATGATCATGTTCATTGACACATTATTGCTTATCAGCATCCATATGATGATTACTGATTTGTCATTAGGCTTCGGACTGAATTGCGCACGCGCATATTTAGTCGTGACAATTGAGAATATTTTTTTTGTTTCAATTTCAAAAAAATCCAGTTTCCTCATCAAATACAAAAATTTGTTGTCTCCGAATAGACAATATCATGGTTAACGATCATTTTTAAAAAATGAAAAAGAACGCATAAACAAATTCGTGTGAAGTTGTTCTAATATCTGTGAAGGAACGAGTCATTGTGCGCGTCAGACACGGCTTTTGGGGAAATGGAGCTTTTGTTAAATGACTGCTGTAAATTGATTAAAATACCGGAAGAGGGTTCTGCGAAGCAGTTTTTATCTGTCTTATAAAAGGCATTAAATACAGGAGGAACAACACTAACACATACTAAGGCTGAGATTTATAAAACGAACTGCCTAAGTTTAAGCATGAAAGTAATTAAAATTTTAAGTTTATTTCGTAAATAATGTAATGCCATTTTTACGCATTTAGTACCAAGCGCTGCCAAAAGAGGGCATTACATGTATTGTAAAACATGCACGCAAGTTGTTATCAACATTAGCACAAGACTAGTGAGGTGTTTTGCGATTTGCATTGGAATCGGTACCTAGAGTGACATGCCACTTTTTCCATCTTTATGGGACCGCTGCTGGTCGAAAGCCCTAGAAATCGTGAATTTAATGGGGCTGGCACGGTGAACGCTTCCACCCTGTGGAATGGTTTGTTTTAGGCTTATTTTAGCAGAGTTGGTACTACATAATGCTTTTGTTGTACTTATATAAAAGCTCGCTGGAATAAATTTACATCTATCCAATCGGTGATTTCTTATTGAACGCGCTTGACGCCTTCTACAATAGAAATTTTCTACGTCTAACTTGATTAGTTTTCAACGGCTGCGTCTTGCCGATCACGTTCAGGAGACAAGCAACGCTTCCCATTTGGGTGGCTGAGGCAATTCTTTGTAGAGGTAGCTACTAGCCTTCAGGCCACCGGACACTCCTACGAAAACATTGAAAGCTACTTATCTTTGTGCAGGAAAAACTTAGTATTTGCATTATAATTACAAAGCTATTTCGTTTCTCTATTACTTTCAAAACATAAGAATTGTATTCGTCATGTATTCTACGTCAAAAAGCTCGTCTTTCAAAGATAACAAAGTCATAGACAAGTGTCGCTACCTGGAGATAAAAGGTGAAAATAATATCAGTACAGAATTACATCTATTTGGCAAGTTTTATTGAAATCGGTTACCGGAAAGTGCGCGAAACCGGATTCATCCTCTAGTTTGCCACCATTAGAGGTGGAATTTTTTCTCCAAATTTAAATGGGATCACTACTGAGGTACCCTCTTTCCAACAAAAAATTATCAAAATCGGTTCACAAATGAGTTTGAGAATTGAGAACCTAAAGAAAAAGGAGGCTTTTTTGAAGTCAGTTAATAAATAGAGTAAGTGCTATACTGATATATATCTATACTGAGTTAGATACAGCTTTGCATAATAGAAGGAAGTGTCCCTACTAGCCCGTAAGGAAGACCAAAGTGACCTTATCATGACCAAAATTCCCTATAAGCTTTTGGAATGGATAATTGAATTTTGACTAATGCTCATCCTCCAAAACGGAGTGAACAAGAAATGTGTTATTTTTTGTATTTTAACCAATGATATTATAAATATAAAAATAATGAAATGCTATTGGTCGTTCAAATAAAGCTCGTTTTTAGGGTCATAACACGCCTAAAACTATTGTAGATTTATATTCATTTGCCTTGAGAACCCCAGAAAGAAGCAATTCATTTGACCGTTGACCGTGCTCACCGTTACATTGTACATCCGTGAAATCTGTAATATAGAGCCGTATTATTAAACAACCAATGTATTTAGAAATATGCACTTTGGGCACACGTCTTTGCAAATTGAAACGGACCAATGGCATGATATTAATCACGGAGAATGCAGTTAAAAATTCAAACGGACTAATCAAATGGCTTTTATAACACGTCATATTCAATTCTAAATTCAAAATTACCAATCCCGTCAGAACGACTATGGTATCAACAAATTGACGTAGTTAATGTTGCAAGTTCAACTAAAAAGGTATTAGTAGAGATTGTTAGGTAAATATTAGCGAAATGATGTAACCGACGCTTCCTTCCTATTCTATAGTTTGGAAGTTTGAATGTCACCAAATTTTAAAAACACGTAATTAAGTTCCAAAAATAAACAAAGTAGTCATTATCTCGCAAAAATCGTCTAACACTTACTAATAGATCCCTAATCAACCGATAAACGTCCCTCTACGGAGCACGGGGATCTCCTAGAGCTAGATAGAAAATAAACAAAACACATCTGCGTGTGGCATGCCGGCGTGGTGGAGGTACGCCGGCCACGCCGACCGGTTTCTGTTAACGGGACAACAGGCGAAACGAGAGCCATTTCATGCGGTAAATCATCGCTTTTTCTATGCATTCGTAGCAACTACGTATCACAGATTGACTTTGATAGTTCACCAGCTTTATACACACCATCACGTCAGGAAAAGTGAGAAAAACAGAAACTCCTGACGCTACACACCCTCGTCTGTTCAGACTTCTTTTGACCAACTTTTTTTTCTTCTTATAGCCAACTAGTAACCGCCATTAAATCCTCAAGCCTACTTGTTAGGGCACGCAAGGCAAGATATGAGCCACAGAGACCATACTTATTCTGTTTGACCAAATGCTCGACGATAAATTATCTTTTTATAATTATGATTTGTTAATTATATATTGATATTTATTTATCTTTTGATAAATATAAAAAAATACTTAATAATAAACGTGAATCTTTCATTGGCCGTATATCAATATCCCAATCACTATCACACACCACTAAAAAGATCGCACGCCTCGAAAGCGTGTCATTAAGTGTCACAATCCGTGGGTTTAAATACCATATTTGATCAAAACGTTTATTTGTTATTATTATCAATAATTAGCACTTAATTAATTGCAATAATTGTGCTTGCGTTAGTGATAACCTAGAAATTTGATTTACACGATAATTATCAGACATACGGATAATTTCGTATACGTAAATTTGTATATCTTTTTGTGAATGTTACGCGATTATTTCCACATTTGTGAATCGATTTCGATTATTCCTTTTTTGTTGGAAAGGGAGTACCTCAGTAGTGGTCCCGTTTAAATCTGAAGAAAATGTTTCACCTCTCAGAGTGACTAATTAGGGGATGAAGCAGGTTTATTGGATTTCACCCACATTTCGTTAACAGGTTTCAATAACGCTTTGCAACTTTGTACATCATTTGTCGTTTCTTTTTTATAAAAATGTTCTAATTGCAAGTAATCTTATCTCTGTAGTATTTGATAGTGATTCTAAAGTCGATGTAGCGCCTTCTCGTAATCTATGCTGTATCTCTGCGATCTCATATGCGGTCGTAAGATCTTTGCGATTTAAGGCTCTGATTAACACTGCAACTACTATGGACAGCCATATCGTAGACCCACAACTTGTTCGTCGCGTTAATTCGTATCATAAAAAAAAACACTAGAACAAGACACAGATACAAACAAAAGACAAAGTGGAAAAAATGGTTCTAAAGTCATATAGTATAGAACACCTTTCACCACCATTGCAGGCTCCGCAGCCGGAGGGTATGAAAGTCTGCACAAGAGTCAGCAAATAATGCTGCATTATATCGTCAATTGAACTCAGGATGAACGGTGAATTTAACTTACTACTTGAGGAAACTTTGTCTCTCGGTTTCCAATGCTGTTCGGCGTGTGACAGAGAACCATGCTTAGCAGAGGGATAGATGCATCATTCTTCGTAACTATTTCAGTGTCTCATAACAAGGAGCTTGTAGAGCTTGTGAATTCTCATCCAGGGAATTACTGCCACCGTGCCTATTTCTGCCGTTAAGCAGTAATGTGAACGAGTTCCAGTTTTGAAGGATAAGGGCGTTGGTGAAATTACAGGCACATGGGACTTGTCAACTTAAGTCTGTGTGACGGGCGCAGTGGCAGTGGTCTTAAGATCTTTATGATTTAAAGCTTTGAGCCGCAATGCAATTGTTATGGACAAGCGTGTTCAGATCGTCAATATAATTTCGCTCTTTTGTATTAGACAAAATGTTGACAAAGAAGCAGTGATCATAAACATATTTTTGACAAATTACAATAAAGAAAAACATCGTAACCAGTGGTTTCAGATCTCTACAATTTAAAGCTCTGAGTGACACTGCAATTGTTATTGACTTGATATCATAATTTTTTTTTGTTATCAAAGTAACTGACTGAACAAGATTAAATCGAGTTACAATTCAGTTAAACTGAAAGTAACCTGAAAAATTAAGTTAATGATAGTTCGACAAAAGATGACTGATATACAAGACATTGCAATAGCTTTTGACGGCGACGGAAATTAGAAATCCTCCACGTGTACAGTCGTGGTAGCCTAGGTTTGATCTACCATATCTGAAGCAGGTTCCGTGGTTACGAATCTAGCCTTGTACCTCTGAGTTTTCAAAATTTATGCCATGAGCTTCTCGGGGAAGGAAAACATCGTAACAAAACCTAAACGTCGAAGAAGGTTCACAACCCTCGATAAACGTGTGAAATTATTAACCCGCCAGCAGTGGCACGTATAAATGGGTTGTAAATAATGACATGTATTCATAGACAGTTCAGTTAAATGCACGACAGACTCAACATCTTCCATCTAGGCACGATCATATGCACAGGTCGCTTAAAAGGAACCACTGCTCAGCAATGGGACCTAACGAGTAGATACAGTTATACACACAGCACGTACTTCAAATTGAAGTTCAAAGGAATGTTTACAATGTCAATAAAGTAACGGTAACTTCACTAAGCGGTTAAGTTGTTAATGTGGCTGACTTTCGGTTTGCACTGTTTGCCTGAATGAGTTAAATTGGGCAAAAAGAGAACGTGTCAGTCGCCCGCGCAGTGTATACTTTTAAGTAGTAAGTATTGTAAGAATACTTTTAAGTATTACTAATTAAATTTTACCATAACAATATTTATTGTATATTATGTTTATGATCTTTTACTACCATGATATTCGTGTATTTTTTGTAGTAATTACTCCATTGTTTGTTACTATTATCGATACAAAGATTGAATAACACAATGTTTTTTTGTTTTTAATACAAAGTTACGGGACACGCCTATCCATAACAGTTGCAGTGGCATTCAGAGCTTTAAATCGCAAAGATCTTATTGGCACTGCCGCTGCGCTGTCACCCTGAGACATAAGTCGACAAGTCCCATGTGCCTGTAATTTCACCAGCACCCTTATCCTTCTAAACCGGAACACAGTAACACTCACATTACTGCTTGGCGGCAGAAATAGGTATGGTGGTAGTACTACCCTGGATAAACTATTTCACAAGTAGCTCTACTCCCACCAAGTTCTTGTTGCCATGCCGGGGCCACGGCTTTTAACCAACTGAGTTACACACAGATTCAGCAAACTCGAATGTGTTTATTCTTTGTAATAGTTCAAATGGTTTTTTGCCCTTAGCGCCCCCTGTGAGAAACTTATGAAGTTACAATCTTAATGTAATAATCATAACGTGTTAGAAAACCAGGAATTTTACATTACAATACAAAATTTTTAATCGAACTGCTACAGAGGCGTATATATTACACTCTTGACCATAGGCGTGTAACCGTCCCGAAATATCGAGATTAACCACGAAAGCCTTAATTATATTACACATCGGGCCTGAAAAAAGACGATCAGCTGATTTCGGCTTTGTAGAGCGTCATCTCTGTCACTCTTACAAATTAATACAATTCACACATGACAACTAACATAATATTATTGCAATTACTTTGAGTTATATTAGTATTACCTATACAATTTCAAAGCGACGGTGTTGTGCGGTCACTTTGAAATTAAATTGTATACGAATGACATACAAATATAGTGAAATTTAGGAGATAAATGATTAATATAACGCAATTTTGAGATAAAATATAATATAAAGCAATTTTTGAGATAATACTATATTAGTTGTCAAGTGCGAATTAGTTTCTGTAACTAAATATTGGCCATTTCGCAGTCAGTTTACTAATTACTACATATTTATACCGCGGAAGTAGTTAAGTTATTTTAATTTATTTGGTCTAGTATTTTAACCGAGATCGATTTGTATGATTGAGTGAGTAATTGTTAGTGAATGAATGAGAGTACTTGGACGTCTGCACAACGAATCTTTGTAATTAATTTTTATGCACTCGACTTCGTCCTCTCAGCCTATATAGGGGCCACTGTTAGACACCGGCCTCGAGAATAAACTTAAATTTTAAGGCAATTTTATATTGAGCGTGCTAAGTGAAGCTCCTGATACAATTACCAGTAGAACCAATTTTACATTTCCAATTTAGTTTAGCCTTGTTGTATTTGGTCTAATTTGGGGTATTATTTTAGTTTTTCTAACTAATTAACGTATCGTAATTGTAACGTATCGTAATGTAACAACACAAAACATCGTTTCTTATCAAAAGTGATCAAGACAGATAAATATTTTCTAATCTGAACTAGACTTGACAACGATGATTGAATGAAAATTATATAATACTGGTTCTTGTTTCTTTCTTCTGTCATGTTATTATCATACTATTTTGAAGACCTGATGTCACTAAAACACGCCTTCCACAATGAGAAAAATGACATGTCGGAACGGAATGGAAACTAATTTTTGCGCGAGAATTCCGCGGTAGATTTTGACTCGTATCTAGTTTGTACATTATACAAATGAACGTACAGTTCATTAGGCTATGTACAATATCGTTACAAAAATTCGCTTTCACACCATTCCGCCGGAATATAAATTGAGCCTTAGAAAGCAATTCAATAAGTGGTCAACGCCATCTAGCGAATAATCGGATGACAACAGGATATTCCATATTTAAGCACCAAAAGTTTCAATATGACAAAAGTAATAACGACAACATAGTGCGATTCGAGGTAACTACGTGACCGGAGATAAGTTGATAACAATAGAATAAATTATAAAAACCTGTGGACATTGGCTTCCTTACATTGTGAGAGGCGTTTGACGTATTAACTGGCGGGTTCTTTTTCAGAATAACGGTAATTTGACGGCCACCCGTTAGGACCAAGCCATTTATTTGTTACCACAAAAGACAGCACAGAAGAATAAAAAAAAGGCGCTTGTGAAAGAGTCTGCCATGAAGTACTATTTCTCCCACCAAACAGTTTTGAAGAGTAAAACTGCAACTGTTATGGATAGGCGTGTCGCTTACCACCAGGCGCACGGCTCGTTTGTCATGAGTCATACGCCTACCCATAACAGTTGTAATGCTACTTTGAAATCGCAAAGGTCTGACTGCCACCGCCATTGTCCCCGTCACCTCGAGACATTGAGTTGACAAGTCCTGTAACTGTAGTTTTTCCCTTTACTCTTCAAAACCAAAACGCAGTAATGTTTACTTATATTACAGTTTGGCGGGAGAAATAGGTATAGCTGTAATACTTCTGCTTAACTCTTTCTCAATGTGCTTTACTACCACTAAATTTATTAAAAAATCCGAGGAATTTTCATAGATAGATTCAGAAATTCAAATTTTATCAAAATTGCTAAATTAAACTATAAGAATGTTATCTAAAGCCTCCCCACACATGAAAGAATTTGTCCTTGTTTAAGAATAAAATTAATTGGATAGATAATGACAGTTGGAAAACATTCCAAAGGACATCATATGCCTAACAACACTTGAATAAATAAAGCCATAAATGCAAATGCGACAACTTTTGGGAATATTATCAATTTAAATCGTTAAAATTCTTTTAATAATGTTATCGTTATTTTAAAGAACATTTCTGTGTAAGATTTGATAATTTTTTTTACTACTTTTACTTCTTTTATTGTTTCATATTGTTTGCCGTTTCATCATCTACCCATTTAAACGTCTCACTGCTGGGAATGGGTCTCCTCTTAGGCGAGGGTTTAGGCCATACAGCTCCAATGCGGGCTGAGAACTTCACACGCTGTCGAAGAGTTGGCGCGCGTGTCACGCACTGCTGGCTGGTTACCATGCTGTGTGCATGAGGTCCCGGGTTCGATTCCAGGGCCGGGAGAAATATTTGTGTCGTGACTTTAGGTGTAATTTGTAGTTGTCTATGTGTCCTTGGCATCCGCGACACAAGGTTTCCCCATTGCGGGAACTATGACTGACTGTTTGTGTTATTTATTTATAATCTTTAAAAGTTGCATCATTTTGCATCATCATAAATTACTATCTTAAAGTTACCTGGAAGGAATTGCTACTTAGCAATAAGGATGCCTGGTGTGCATTACTTTGTTCCGTTTTACTTAAATTACTGATCTGTATTGTCATCTTCAATTTACTGTGTTATAATTATAAAGAATGTATCATTCATTTAATAATTCATTAATCCAGTCATTCTTTTATTCCGGCATTCATTCATTCAAAACTATTTCCCGAGAGTAGCGATGAACACAATACCACATCTTTGCCCTTTAAAGTAGCTTCTAAAAATCACACAATATTCATAACCCGCTATAGATTATGAACATATTTAGCAAAATATTTATCTTGTTTACATTATTTTGCCATCCATAGGATCTTTATTTCTAAAACCGTAAGAAATAAAATTCTATGCTTGAACTTTGACATCAGTTGCATTTACAAAGTCAGGTAGCAAAGTCATTATGCTGTTAAAATAATCTCATTTCCTATATCATTAAAGCTCAAAATTGTTTACATAAAAGGAATAGGATTCCGTTGCTAAACACAGGTATGACGGTAACAATGACTCAGAAAATACAAACACGTTTTAATTGCTTTAGACATTTTTCAAATATTTATGGTATTCGTAAATGCGCTACGGTAAAATATTCCACCTTTAGAACTGGCACCCACTACCGGGACGGCATGGCAGGAGATCTTTAGGTAACGAATAGGAGTAACATTAATATACCTGTATCGTATTGCAGTTCACATTTCAAAGCTAATGGTCGTGGCTACGAAAACAAAGCTGCGGTAAGGGATATGAAGGTATACCGAGCCGACAGCCAGCGGAATGCCTTGGCAACCTCCGGAACGCCTAGGCAACTTTCGGCAGGTTATAACATTCATTTCGACTGATTTGAACCTGACCGAAGTGGAGATTTGGTAGTGGATTTTAGAGACAACGGCTTAACGGTGGCAACTGCCAAATGTGCAATGCACAACAGGAAGTGAGCATGCCAACTGCTCCGGTACCTATCTGGAAAATAGGGAGGGTACTGCACCGGAGCAACTCACCTAAAGCCGTTTGACAACCGGACGAAGTCAGGCTTATCTGGGGTCAGGACATGACTGATGAGGTCCCTGGCTACCCTTTTCGTGAACCCTAAGGGTCGGTAGGGAGGGTCACTGTAAACAAAACTTATGTAAATATGTACGAGAGTGTGTGATGTGAATAGAGGCTAGGCGCGAGCATGATGTCGCGACGGAATATTGGCCATCAGTGCCGTGGGCCTTACGAAACACTGAAGTCAAATGATTGACTTGTATGTATATAAGAGAGAATAAGAGTGTGAAACCAGCAAACAGGTGGTAAGAACAATAATTATACTTAATACATTACTATGTTGAATTATTTGGTTTCCTTTGTTGACATTGATTGTTATAATAGTAAACATTTTATTGACAATGTCATCGAATGAGTAACGATATGGAATAGTAGTTTCTTTTGACAAATCTTTTAGGAATGCGCTTATTTACGTTGATCAATTCAACATGATAACAAATCGATTTGAAAGTATTTTGTGCTCCCCGCACGACGTACCTACATAATTATATTGTTTTCCTGTACGTCGGGTGTACCCTGAGCAACAATCGGCCACTACCTTATAGCGATTGACAAACCCTTTCGCCACGATGTAGGGATATTCGTTGAACATCGATGTATCGATTCCATTCGATGTTTATCGTACGATACTTCGGATTGATTCGATGTTTTGACTACGCATCTATATTTTTGAATAAAAACATCGAATAACAGAAAACACTAACTCAGGCCTTACCTCGGTGTTTCAATTTGATATTGTAAGTCATTTAGTTTTGTTACTTTTATTTGTATTTATAATCCTTTATTTCATTCTCCTGTAAATGAATAATTAAATATGTATCGAACTTATTTGTTTATTTTAGACAGTTTACCTAATCGCAAAAAACATTGCTACAAGGAATTATTCTTGCGTAAAAACATTTCTATTAATTTGCAGGTTTTTTTTCACCTATGTCTTACCGATGCTATACTATTTTTTTTAAAGTTCCTTGCTTCTCTTGACCAGTACTAGGTATTAAACTAACACACAGTATCACAAAAATAAACGTCACTACAGCGACAGTACCACTCTATTGGTATAGTGTTACTCAGCATTCACTGTCAAGCTAAGAAAAACAAAAAAGTATACGATGTTGAAAAATCATCGATGTTTTTAAGCGATGCATCGAAAAATATTGATGCAAGGTTTCGATGTTTTACATCGAATGAAGACATCGATGTATTTTCTAAGTGGACACCCCTACCACGATGGCCAGCATTGTAGTATATGCAATTGCATCAATAATATAAGGGATTAACTACACTTATTAACACATAAATCGCTTTATGTCCATGAACGCAAGAGCGAAAAAGACGTTGAGCGTTTCGGTTCGTCGCGAACTTCCGATCGCGTTAGCACGCATGCCGACGACAGCTGATCCAGGTTTAGAAACAACTGATGCGACTGCGCGCGAACTGCCGCGTCAATGGCGCATCGGCTTAATGCGACCAATGTGGTTAAACACGATCGCATCAAGACGATTCCGCGTTAATAAGTTTGGTGACTCCCGTAAGACGAAGAAGATTTTCTATTTTTATATACCAGGTAAGTGGCAATGGGCCGGAAATGTCTGCAGGAGCGCTGATGGAGCAGACTTGTTCTACACTGGCGACCACGTGAAGGAATACATAGTATAGGACGCCCTGCGGCAAGATGGACGGACGACGAAAAGGTGGCCGGCAGCGGCTGGACGCGGGCGGCACAAGACAGGGGGACTTGGCGTGCTCAAGGGAAGGCTTAATTTTTTTTATAATATTAAGTCACAGGACGAACAAGTCGTGCGCCTGATGGTAAGCTACACACCTGTCCATAACAGTTACAGTGCCACTCCCGAGCTTTTAATCGCAAAGATCTGAGGGGCACTGCCACTGCGCCTGTCATACTGAGACATAAGTTGACAAGTCCCATGTGCCTGTAATTTTACCAGCACCCTTACCTTTCAAAACCGGAACACAGTAATGCTGATATCACAGCTTGGCGGCAGAAATAAGTAAGGTGACAATACTGCCCTGGATGAGCTCTTTCACAAGGAGCTCTACTGCTGCCTATGTCCAGCGGTGGATGCTAATAAACTGATGATGATGAACAAACAACCTCATAGGACCATATTACTAACAACAACTTTAGGTAAGGGTAAGGGTGCTGGTGAAAACACAGGCACATGGGTCTAGTCTACTTATGTCCCATGATGACGAGTACTGTAACAACTATGGACAGTCCCGGCACTTGGTATTGTAAAAAACGCAGGAGCGGGGTTGGCAGTCGTCGGGGAGAACGCTTGCACGCTTGAACTTACTAGTTTACTACCGCGTACGGATCTAAAATGCCAGATAGTACACGAAATTTATTTTTGGTAAATTTATAATGTTTTGTTAAAAGTCACGGAACAAAAGTTGTCCTTAATTGATGTTAGTAATATAGTCCAGAGAAGTTGTTAGTGTTTTACACCCTGTATAATATACTCTGTCCAAAGAATAAAAACTTGTGAAACAAAAAACAAAATGTATATCTGCATTCAAAAAACGAGCCTTTCCTAATTTACCAACACCGTCACGCTCATAGCTTTCAACCCCATTCATATCACTATCGGTCACGTAGCAACCCCACGTGCATGTAGTATTGCCTCGCCCAACAAACTCCTGTTATAAGCAGATATTTATGAACGCATTGGTTAATTATAACGACCTTGGATGATGGGGGTTCCAGGTTCCATTCCGGGTGTTGGATATGAGAAATCTATGAAGTATTTCGTCACCCAGTTATTAGTATTAGTACCTTTACAACTACCAGCCCCGGCTAGAGATAAAATTTCTCTAAATTTATTCCGGTCTGTGTGTTCTGAGTAGTGCCTTAAGAGTGAATTATGTTGCTTTGGTAGTCACAATACAGGGTATTCCCTAGTTGGAGACCGAAACCCGAAGTCTGCTAATTTTAATTCACATTCACGTTTTGTGTCGATAGTGTCAATGGGAGGATTTTGTACATTTGGTATTCTGCTAAAAGTTACAGTATAGTATAGCTAGTCACGGCTATTGAACTATTCAACTGCCATTGCAATTTTTTGGTATTCTGCTCTTCAATGGCATGATGTAGTCTACTAATATTATAATATATTTAATTTGAAGACTATATTGCTCATTTTTTTATGTAAAGATGGAGGTAAGCGAGCTGACGAGTCACTTGATGGGAGGTGGTCATCGTCGCCCATGGACATATGCAACATCAGATGAGCTGCCTATGCGTTGCCAGCCTTTGAGAGCCCTGTAAACACGCTTTTTGAAGAACCCATGTCATAGCGCAAAGAAAATACTTCAAGAGGAAGATCTATCCACATCTTGCAGGAAGGAACGGACGTTATTAAATGAGATAAAAATTAAGATATGCATAGTAATTTCCACAGTCGTTTTAGTAAGGCAACATCGTCAGAATAATTATTATCATAATTGCAATAATTATTATCTGAATTAGCGGACCAGGTAATTGAAGTGGTTGTCAAAAAAATACATAGGTTCGTACAGCAATGTCGAGTGCTAATTTTATGAAAATACCTATTTATAAAATAATAGTTGTCGATTTAATTTCAGTAGCACCGATAACACTAATATGGCAACACGGGCCGCAGTGGTGTTCGATTGTGCGAATATAGCGTCTGTGTAATCGACGTTTTCTCTTTCTGAAAAAAGGTCTACAGTTTTTTTTGTAGGAATAAGTGCGCATAATAAGTTTAATGAATTTGCGTGTGTTAAGGCTCTAGTGTTACATTAAAATTATAACTGAGAGGAAAAAGGGACGAAAAAGAAACACAGGAAGTTCAAGAATGGCGTACAGTGAACAAATCAAGAAGAACATCAAAGTGAGCAGCTGCTGAAGGGGTCAAGGAGTTGGCTATGGACCGTGACGAGAGTAGAAGGCTATACCGACAAGAGCCTGGCTCTTAAATAGGATGATGAGGAAATTGTAAATGTGGCATTTGTTTCTAATTTTGTTGTTGTATTGTAAATGTATGTAATCTGCATTTAGAAATACTTAATGCTAAATACTTGTTTTTAATGTAGTTTTCCTGAATATTCTTTTTTTATTTTCCTTATTTATAAAATTCTTTCATTCTTTAAATAATTGATGACATTAATCTGTGACTCTATGTTTTATAGAAATAAAATACTTTGCTATGTTGAATTTATTATGTTGGTACATTATACCGCCAATAAATAGGTTTTATTTTTGTAAATTGAACCCATACAAAGAATATGAAGTCTGTTTCAAGAAATGTTAAAAAAAATTATCTACACAAAATATCGGAATACCGATCATGATTTGTCCAAATGTCTTTGATTAGGCTGTATGCAATTGGCGCCAAAACTTAAAGATGTGCAACTTTTTAAACGTTTATTTAAATTAATATTTAGTCCACAGCACTTATCGTTCCTTTAATAACAGATATCGTATCATTGACAATGCAGTAACCATTGTTTAAAAATCTCTAAACGCACTGAAAAGAACATTATTTATTTCCGACCGCGTTCAAATCTTTCTAACCTAAATTCCCGCGGGGACACCGTAACGTAACCTAGTTAACCAAACTTTTTTTAAAAGTCTGTGTTTACAGAGACTGCTAGACTGCATAAATAAACTAAAAAAACGATTGGATACGTAATGTTTCCTCATAATGACACCATAGTTTAAACTTAGCTGGAGAATATGGTTTATGACAACAACAAACGTAGTACCGCCTTGAAGACACATTAGCACAATGCAAATCCCCGATAATTATTTTGCAATTTACATCACTGGCTTACGTGGTCTCACGACAGAAAAAAAAACATCTCCGAATGTGATAAAACCAAACGTATTCGTTTTATAACCTTAAAAACAGAAAACCGTTCGAAGAATACCAAAAACCTCGTTCGAAACTTCCATTTTTTTAAATCAACTTTATGAATTAAGAATGTTGTATAGAACGTAACACATTCACAGATACACTAGAGTTGACACATACGGTTTATTTTTAATAAAAACTGCTCGGGAATTCGCGTTAAATTCAATATGGCGGTCGAGCGATCGTGCCGCGACGCCTAACATCGGCCAACTGATTCGACTCGCGAGAACTGTCAAACTGGCTTGTGCCGTACGCTTGTGTGGGTAAGTTTACACCTGTATCGTTGCTTTGTGTGCGTAAAGGCTTGCATACTAAACTGACTCAGCGGGGCTATAAGAAAAAATATAATTACTCTATAAAATGATCTTTCTCGCTTCTAATAACTTAAGTCAAGGACGGGTGTAGGTATATGTTTCTCTTTTGTTTTATTTTTGTCAATCTATTTCGATTACGTGTACGTAGATTACGACTTTTTATAATAGATAAGAAGTGATAATGGTTATCTGAGAGAGCAAGAAGAAATTTTTGGCACTCTCAAATTATTTACAAAATTTAGTACTTTTTATTGGAAGGCGTGTTAATTCGTCGAATTGTTTTATAAAATGAGTTTCTTGGGACTTTTTTTTTATAATACTAAGTGATGAGACGAACAAGTCGTACGCTTGTGGTAAACGACACATCTGTCCATAACAGTTGCACTGCCACTAAGTGCTTTAAATCACCATGGTGAGGAGCAATGCCACTTCGCCCGTCACCCTGACTGAGACTTAAGTTGATAAGTCCCATGTGTCTGTAATCTCACCACGAAACGCGGTAATGCTCACATTAGTGCTTGGCGGCAGAAATAGGTATGGTGTCAGTATTTACCTGGATGAACTCTTCACAGGGAGCTCTAATTCTACTAAAACTAGTACATATATCCAATGATCCCTTTTTCGAAGTGGTAGTTAAAAATGTCATACGGAACTCATTGGCGTAACGTATTTTTAACCGACTTCAAAAGTAGGAGGTTCTCAATTCGACTGTTTGTGGTGGTTTGTGGAGGTTGTAAATTTTGTGTGTATATGTTACGCGATTTATTTAGAGTCCGATCCGGAGACATGCCTCTAAACAGCTTCTCATACTTAATGAGAAAAGTCTAATAATATAAATATATATATACAATAATAATCTTAAATAAAAGAATAGCCGGCGCTACGGTAACCTATCACAAACTCGATTATTTTTCCGAAATAACGTTCGTTCGAATTGTTATTACACCAAAAATCGAATTATAACGAAACCGTTGTTCTTTCAGGACAGGTTGGACGTTTATCGCAAAGACACGATTAGCTTAGGTTAAGTTAAGTTAGGTATAAAAGGAAAAACATTTTCCTCTCAGAGTTACTTTCGAGGTTATAAAAATTTTTTTCTGGAAAATGTTATTTCGGATTATTGATAGGTAACCCTTGACGGAGTGTGTACGGAACGGAACCAAAAGAAGTGATGTTTCTTACAGTTTGGATTGCAGTTTGGTAGATTTAGGTGTATGTAACATTTTCTTATCTTCCCCAAGTTCAAGGGAAGCAAAATTGCAAAATAGATAGATTAGTTGATGTGGGAATTAAGCGAAGACGGTAGATGATGTTTAAGGAGCCTGTTATCAAGAAAAAACCCTCCTTAAATAAAGATTTTAAAAAAAGTTACGCGATTTCTCCGATGTTCGTAAACTGATTTCGATGATTATTTATTGGAAAGGAGTTGCGTCAGTAGTGATTCCATTCAAATTGGAAGAAGATATTCCACCTTTAAAGGTGGCAAATTAACGATAGAATCCAGTTTATTGAGCGTTTCCCATTTGGTGGGTCGCGACCCGGTATCGGGCCATTAAAATAAAAACCCGTCTTCTTGAAGGAACCAGACTTCAGAATAAAACTTTAGTCATTTTCCGCGAACTTGGATTCTTTAGTAAAGAAACAAGCACCAGCTCCATACTTCGCACTAAATAGGCGATATAAATAATATTAGTAAAACATTTTTACTAACAATAAATGTGTATTATTTTACTTAATGTAACCAGCTTGTATTTAAATGTGTTGAGTGGGTCACGAACACAGTGTGTGTTAATCGATTTCAACAAAACTTGGCTCGCAGATACGATTCCAATAAAAGTAAAATATTATGGAGACTTAGTGCAGATCTGATGATGGAAATGGCAGACAGATGAGAGTAAGTCTTCAATATAAAAAGTCCTAGTGAAAATTTATAATATGAGCCTAGGACTTCCATAGTATGCGTATTTAAGCTACACGCCTGTCCATAACAGTAGCAATGTCACTCAGTTCTATAAATTGCAAAGATCTTAAGACCACTGCCACTGCGCCCGTCACCCTGAGACATAAATTGAGAAGTCCCATTTGCCTGTAATTTCAACCCTTCAACACCGGAACACAGTAATGACGGATTCTTTGGAGAAGCTCTAAGGAAAGCTGGTATTTTTAAATAAATAAATTATGTAAACTAATTTGAATAGACAGGAATACAGTAAACAAAAAGATGCAGGACAATTTATGACAAATTTTTACCACGCTGACTAGTAGCTCCAGTCTAGTCAGATCATTACTCATACAATTAACGAAATGATGACAAACATACTAAGAATTTAGGCGTGTTAATTAAATGACACGACTATAAAGGATTTTTAAATGTTTTCTCGAGTCTTAACTCAATAACTTTATATTTAGTAGTTTCAGTAAAAATACCGTTAAATGTGATAAGAAAAACTATAATTAATTTCCAAAAAATTAAGAGCTAAATGTATCGTAGTTTAAGCGTGAATGTACGTATTTTACAATTTATTATGACAGAAAAAGTTATTTATATTCGATACCTCTGACGTAAGTTGTTGTAAGTCAAACAACCATTTTTTGCTTTTTAACTTAAATATACCTATACTTTTTCATGTATAATGTATATTATAGGTTTCATATTTGAAAGTAAACATAACACGAAATGATTTCTTTACTTTCAAATACCTAACCTATAATATACATAAAAAAGGATATTATATTTAAGTTAAAAAGCAAAATACAGTACTTTGATTTAGAACAACTTACGTGACAGGTATAAAATATTGATTTTAGTATATCTAATGAGTATCGTGACATCTTATTTAATATTTTGTTATTATATAGTTCCATTTCATGTTATACGTTTAAATAATTGAACTCGGCAATGAAATTGGAGACCATAAATGTAAACAAAGAACTGTCACTGTCAAAGTGACATATCTATTCTATTCAAACATATTTTTAACCGATTTCAAAAAAGGGGGAGTGTCTCAATTCGACTGTATTTTGTATGTACGTTACGCGATAGCGCGATTTGTGAACCAAATTTGATGATTCTTTTTTTGTTGGAAACACGGCACCTCAGTATTTCCCAGTCCCATTTCAATTTGCACAAAATATGCCACCTTTAAGATTGGCAAACTAGGGGTGAATCCGGTTTCGTGCACCTCCCCGATGGCAATAAAACTTGGCTAATAGATGTAATTCCACAAATTTTTGGAGTCGTTTTTTTATGTTTCTGACCTCTCTTGAAAATCTCTGCCAATGTCCAGTCAGTCATGGGAGTTACACTTTTTTTATTATCCATTCCGCGATCTTCTTTTCTTTCAGTGGTATTGCAACGAATGCCGGATACAGCTAGGTTATACAGATTTACTGGGTGATACCAGCCTGTGAGATTTGTAGGCAATCGTTCTATTAATACAAATACTAAGCGTCTTCGTGATCAAAATGTTTGGGACATCTGATTTCGTCATAGAATACGTACAAGTGACAAATGTGACAGGATTAGGTATACATAAATATTCTTCACCGGGATCTTTACGGCAAAAATATATACAATAATACATATAAACTCATACACCGTAACAATATTTTTCTTGCCAATAAATACGCGCCAGAGCATTTTGACAGCCACGCATCACCGGCGCCGGCGCAGTTTCACCGGCTCACTGCCCTCTTTGTGAGAACAATTTACTCCACTGTAACACGTACGTACTACGACTTCAAAGTAATTGTTGCACCCTTCTTTGTTTTAAACTTCTTCTTTATTATAATGACATCTGTGCTAATAATGATCTTTATAGTAGTAGTTACATAGTTTTTAGAAAGTCTCTACATTCCAATCTATCACCTTAATTTTGTTACGTAACTTTTTTCATTCTTTTTTGTAATATCTCTTAATGGTGCAGTTTGTTTGTTACATATATATTTAGTTAATTCCTAGGTGCTACTGTTTATTATATATACTAAAGTGTTGTGTATAGCTATAATTGGGTTGCAGGTTTATAACCATTCATGTAGAATAGTTTTTGTCTGTTGTAAATTATGATCTGTAATCTGTTGCTGTACCTTATCCAATAAAAAATAAAAAAATAGAAATAAAGACGGGGTAAAAAACTCATTTTCATATGGAACAAATCTCCAGATCCTAAAAACTGAGCAGGTTGTCAATTCGATTGTATTTTATTTGTGTGTATGTTACGCCTGTACTCCGTCATTTGAGAACCGATTTCGAATATTCTTTTTTTGTTGGTACCTCACATCGAGTACATAACCAGAAATAGAGACGAAATGTTTGAAAATTATTCTCCTATGTCATTGCGGTGACAACTGCGCGGCGATTGGTCAGTCCGAATTTGAAACAACTGACGGGTGTCGTCAATTGTTTCACTTCAAATCGACCAGTTTAACTTGAGCTTTGCTATAATGAACGAGAATTGAAAAATTACATATTTAATATTTAATTACCGATGAAATGTGATTCCGTTTGTTATTTATCTTTATTACAATAAATACAGAATATTTTTCGAATATACGGAGACGTATACACAGGTCAGTTGTTGGCGCCGTACTGTTTCAGTGCAAACGAGAGCTGATATTTAAAACTGATATAAGGCCCATTTGCCTGATAAGTTGCAAGGGATGGGTGGCCCTTATTTCGTCTCTATGTCGGTTATATACTGGACGGTCCCTCACGAAAGCAAATAGTTATTAATTTGCATTATTATTAATATACATTTAAAGTATGTTCCATTAAAAATGTTAAGCAATAATAAATAGTAAAGTTAAACAGTAGTGGTCCCATTTCAATTTGAATAAAATATTCTACTTCTAAGGGCGTGATCTTTAAACAGCGGAGCAGATCGGGTTCTGTTTTCGCGATTGTTACGCATAGGAAATGAAACTTTTTAAATTTTTTTTTTAATATTTTTCGAATTTAAATCTAAAAGCTAATAATAAATCTAAACTCAATGAGCCCTACACATAAAATATAGCAATGATTCCACTGCTTTTTTAACCGACTTCAAAAAAAGGAGTAGGTTATACGTTTGGCTGTATGTATGTTTTACGTATATTTTCCGATTTCTCCGACCGATTTTGAAAATTTTTATTTTGTTTGAAAGAGTGCACTATCGTGGTGGTCCCATTGCCACCAAGTCAGAATTTGATGAGGGGATCCATGGAAATCGATACACACACATACCGATATCTCCATCAATTGTGGACCGATTTTGAAAATTCTTTTTTTGTTGGAAAGGGTGATCCCTAATGCCGACGATGCTGTTCCGGGTTCGTTTCGGCTATCATAAATTAAATAAATATTTTCCGCAATTCAAAGTCGACTATTCACTTGACACAATACGTATAATCAACAAATGACCGTCACTATGACAACCAGAAAAAAGTATAAAAAAAGGAGTCCGTAACAGTCCCTTTGTGACCAAGACGTCAGAATTTGATGAGACGATCAGATGGAAAAAGATAAAAGCCGATATGCAAACTTTTCACGTCGGTTTCTTTTTTTTTTCAATGAAAAAGTTACAATTATTATAAATTATTCGTCCCCTGATCGATTTTTTCAAACGTATTTTCTTATGGTGCTAAATATTTTACCATTATACGTTTAAAACGTCAGAATATAAGCAACATAGTTAATCGATTACTTAAAAAAGTGAGGTGGTACATAATTCACCTTTATTTGATTAAAGGTCCGGTTGTGTATAGTTGTTTAAAAAAAACAGATGTTTCATACAAAATTTTCATATCTACCGAGTCTTGAAGTCGACCACGAAGTACTAGATAATACAGAGAAGTCGATCATACTTTTGTTGTTCGTGTCTCGGTCATTCTCGGACTAGCGCTCATTACCTAATTTCCACGGCAATTTTTATTATGTAAGTATTCGATTTTTTTATCGTGCATTATTATTTAATATTAGAGTATTGTGCAGTGAAACATTATTTAATTTTTTTTTTTAATTGTATAAAGGACAAAATACACAAATATGTTTCTAATCGCATTTTAAACCACTAAGGTTTGTCATAATGCGACCTGTAACTTCACAATACAAATTTGAACACCTACTCGTAGTATACTAGGATATTTAAATAATAAAAATTACCACGGAAACTAGGTAGTGAACACTAGTCCGAGAATGACCGGGATGCGTTTTCCTTCTATTTAGCGTCATTGCACTGCGTTACCTGCAACAAAAAAACAAATATTTATATTCACTCTTGTAGTGCATTTTTTTACGTAACTGCTTGTTTTAACTGTGTACCAAATCAAAATGGTGTCAAAAATAAGTTTCTAATTAATTTTGTGAAACCATGTCAAAAACAATACTATTAGAAAATATTTTTTGTTGCACCCCCTTTGCATCTATTAAATTTGAGAAAGAAATTGCTACTTAGCAATAAAGCAGACTGTTGTATACTAGCTTATTCTAATACACACGCCAACACATTTAGCGCAACACTAGTAACAACCTCGAATTAATAGAGTATTTTTTAAAAGACTGGCCATTTTTTATTTCAGATCTAGTTTGAAGATAAAAAAAAAGTCGACGGTATTTTTTTATTTATCTGTTTTAATTTCCCACTAATACAGGTTTCTGGAATGGTTCGATGTTGATTTTATGTTTTTGTGAATTTCGTTAACTTTATATCGAGTTCTTAGGTTTTCGCGATTGACCCCCATCAACCGTCAACCGTGACCATGGGACCTGTAAAGGGCCCGAAACGTCGGTTTGTTTGAAAAAACAAATATACGCGATTTAAATCCGGAAAAATAGTTTCATTTCCTATTCGTTAACTTTAGTTGAATTTTTTTAATTATTTATTAAATTTTCATTAAATCAATTGAAAATGAAAATCGATGAACTGTTTTCAACTGTTTCTACTGTGCTATAAAGAAGGATGCTGATGACGCGAAAGCTGACCCAAAATCAATGAAGTACTGTTCATGGACTTTGCTAGTATAATTTTACGTTTTAGTTTATGCCTAGTTATTAACATACTTTTGTATGTTTTTAGAAGTCGGGAATAAAGAAATTGCAAAAGATTGTATTTTGGAATAGATGCAAACACACAACGCAATTGATTCAGTTCGACCATAGATTAGGTAACATTCCTGTACATACGTTTCATTGTAAGCATGATTAAATGTTTACCTACTTAAAGTATTGTTTATTTTATAGTACACACATAAAATATTAAAGCTATAAAATACCTAATCAAATAAATAATAACGTCGTAAACTAAAAAATAAAACACAATGTGATAAAAATGTTTAGACATTAAATATTGTCTAATTATTTATGTCTAATTAAATATTGTGTATGAGAGATACGAAAGTTAACAAAGAAACGTTTTGTTGAGATGTCTTTGCCAATGTCAATGTCACTTTGAGATTGAGAACAGTGTGACCATTTGTGGCAGTTTCATTTTCATTGCGACATAACATGTTAATGTTGTATTAAATGTTCAGTTGATTTAGGAATACTCTGCAGGTACTTTATTATTTTTAGGAACAAACTGAAAACTTGTTTTCTGCTACTACGAACAAACATCTGAAGCTGAAATACAGGACAATGTCATAAACATAACCTATAACAGGTTCATAACCCCCAGCTTCTACAGGCTGTACTCAATTAACTTTCTTGATGGCTTAATAATGAGATAGTTTCAATTTTAGTTTTCTTTGTTAATTTCAGTAAATTTTTGAAATGAAGCAACAACACTATATTCTAAGTAATAAATCACCCCGTGTGTACGCGAGCGATGGCTGAGGACCGGTTGCTAACGAGTCGCGTGAATAATGTGTACGGCGAAAGAACATCTACCTACCTTCTTCCCCGACTTATTAATAAGTTACCACTGGAACTACGAAATACCTTAACAACCATTAATATAAAACATAAACTTAAAGATTACTTTGTACAAAACTTAAAAAAATGTGACGAACATTTAATACAATAAGATGAATGTATTTACCCAATCCTATTAATTTTAGTAACATATATATTATAGATTATTTATACAAATTACTTAAATATAAGCTTCTGCTAGCATGTTCAAATTTGTATTGTGTAGATACAGGTCGCATTATGACAAACCTTAGTGGTTTAAAATGCGATTAGAAACATATTTGTGTATTTTGTCCTTTATACAATAAATAAATTTAAAAAAAAAAGTGCAAACTTCAGTGGAGTATATAACAACGCGATGACTGCGGTGCGTATATGCGCAGATGTCGCGCGTTTACAGCCCCGTAAACACGCGTCGTAAAATACATAGTGTATGCGTGTTATTTAAACTAGACAACATATGTACGTTGCTCTGATCCCCAAAGTAAATAACTAAAACACTTTCGTTAAGGGAATCGGAAACAACAACAATAAACAAGTACCCAGACCCGAGACGATATACAAAAGTTAGTTTCTACATTGACACGGGGAACCTGAGGCGTCAAAGATGGTAACACCATGAAGACCGATGTGCAAATCACGCGACCGCGGAGGTCGTCATAAAACATATTCGTTCCTGAAACGTGTTTATTATTAACTTGGCTAAAGTTATTCTATTCCAAATAGTCTGCCTGGAACATACGGTGCAATCGAATTTTCCTTATAAGTATCAAAATTACACATTGATTTCACATTGAGCTACTGAACTCATCAAAGCAGCTGTTTATTTTAATAAATAAATAAGTAAAAGAAATAAAATAATAATAAAAATCATTTATTTCGGGCGACAATGACCCATATCAAAATAAATTACATTGAAATTGAAATTAATACGTACAGTACAGAGATCAAAATAATATAATCAGAATTAAAAAGCCAATAAAAAGTTATAAAACTAAAATAAAATACAATAAAATAAAATGAAACAAAATTAAAATAACATTAAATAAGAACAAAAATTTCAATTAAATATTTTTTAAATAAAAATTTATAAAACCAAATATTTAAAATATATATATATATATAATGTATAATTATATTGCATTTCCGATTCAGTATCAATGGCGACGAAAGGTGAAAGATATATAGAGAGATATAGAGATAATAAACTGAATTATTATATTTTTTATTTATTTATGTATCATCGAGTATATAACCAGAAATAGAGACGAAATAAGGGCCATATATTCCTGGTAACACATTAGCGATACAGCTCTTATAAATGTCATCTCTCGTTTGCACTGAAATCTGACCTGTGTGTATGTCTCCGTATATTCCAAAAAATGTTCTGTATTTATTGTAATAAAGGTAATATATCTAACAATGCCGTGTTGTTCTATTCGGTGGTATGGGAAAAACAGCAAAACATGTAATTACAAAACAAACGGAATCACATTTCATCGGTAATTAAATATTAAATATGTAATTTTTCAATTCTCGTTTATTATAGCAGAGCGCAAGTTAAACTGGTCGTCTTGAAGTGAAACAATTGACGACACCCGTCAGTTGTTTCAAATTCGGGCTAACCAATCGGAGCGCAGTTGTCACCGTAATATGGCAGGACAGTTTTCAAACAAATTAAATGACATTTCGTCTCTAGTTCTGGTTATATGTGAGAGTTAGAGTGAATACCTCCTATGTGATTTCTATATAATTTTACAGAACGAAGATAAAAATTTTATGTAAAATGTAGAAAACGCAATAATGTTTCTAGTTAGCATTTTCATTAGTTAAATTATACCTCTTTCAGATACTACATTACTTTAATAATATATTTGAACAAGAAATTTATAAGTTTTTCTTCAACAAAAATCAGTAAAAACGAACTATATCAAAATGTGTATGCGAGGTTTACGATACACTGCAATGTAATTTTAAAGGTTTGTATGATTTTAGGCAATTATAGTTTAGTGTAGTTTTATTCCTTTTTATAACGAAGTTATAATTTAGTTGCTGAATAACATCTCCTCATATACAGTCGAAAATAAGTAAACATTAACTTATTTGTATCAATTTGCTGAGTCAGAAGGCATCTGTGCTTCTGTGAATGGTGACATCATTGTAACTACTCATCTTTTATGAGATTGAGACAGTTTATTAATAAAATTCGATCTGTCTTTTGTGCCACAGTGGTATTTATTCATCAATTTTACATATAATTCGCTGCTTTTCAAGAATTGTGGTCCAAACCAAATTAGAACGGCGATAAAACCCAATACAAAACATCTTTAGAAACACATACCGACGTGGCTATTTGGTGTGACAGATAGAAGAACAAGAAAGATAGAACATCGATACTGCATTTTTTATTCTCATCTACTCAACTTCATATGGAAAAATCCAACCCTCGATAAAACATTTTGGTAACCCCGACGTGATTACGGGCTTTTCGCGCGCCTTGCTTTCTGCTGTTTAGAGATTTTTTTGGAAAGAAGACTGGACGTTTCTTTATCAACGAAGCGGTGTCCGGTGTGACCATCGGTGTGACACGTGGCGGACAGACAGAAGAACAAGAACGACAGACCATCGATACAGCATTTTTATTCTCATCTCCTCAACATCATTCGGAAGAATCCAAGCCTCGATAAAAACAAACATATTAGTCAATTTTCTTACTTACAGTTTTATTCCGAATTTTATTTTTATTGGGAAAACACTCCGAGCTTTACTCTGGTTAGAATAATCAAGTGACAACAATGGACCGGTATACAATTCGTTGAATTTTAGTTTTTTTAACCATCTGTCTGATGAATTGCTTTCTCAAATAGCAGCTTATCTGCCAAATAAACCAAACCCAATTTGAGGTTGTATATTGACTCTTAAAGCTCTTTATCTCAGGGTGATGGGCGCTGTGGCAGTGCCCCTCAGATCTTTGTAATTTAAAGCTCTGAGTGGCACTGCAACTGTTACGGACAGGCGTGTCGCTTACCACCAGGCGCACGACTTGTTCGTTCCGTCACTTAACATCATAAAAGAGAGATATTTAACAGATAAATCCAAAATGATCGAACAGATTTTAGGTCTTAGTAAAACTAAGCTGTTGCGACACAAATGAGCCTACGTATCGATTCTAGCCCACAGTTAGTAGGCAGCTACAAATCAGCTCCTTCACAAACATAAATCGCATTTGCATACCGGGAACAGAACCTGATACCAACGCAAAACTGGTGCACTTTCGCCATTAAACCTGTCGGTTATGAGTTTCATATTGAACGGAATGTTATAATTTTTTGAATTTACGTAAAGCTGAAAGGTTATTTTGAAAATCATAATTCGTAACTCATTTGTGGAAACGTAGGTTGTATAGAAGTTGTCACCGACAAAATAGAGTATAGTGTCATTCATTCATTCTTTAATTCATTCATTTCATTATACCCTGTCGCGTGTATGGTTTTCCATGGAAAGATAAGATACGTACACTTTTCTATGGGCGTAAACAACTGAAAGAACTGCAAAAGCCGTAGTAGTTTTTCACGTTGCTAGCGGCCGCGTAATATGTAGATAGATACCGATAGAGTGTTGCCACTCAAACAGCGCGGTTTCTTTTAATTATTTTTTTTTATGTCTGGCAATTAGGAGGCACAGACCGACGGCAATACTACGCTTGAACGACAAAATATCAATGCTAATTTATTTAACAACGAAGTTAACCGACTTAATTAGTGCTTCATATCGAAAGCTTACTATGGTGCGCTCTCTAACTAACGATTTATAGACGTGGTACGTCACTAAACTTCAAAGGTAGTTTGTTGTTATGTTAACGAAAAGATTTCTAATTACGCCATCTCTGACTAATCACTCTGAAAGTGAATAATAAATGCCTACAAGCTTTAGTCACTCTACCTCGCCAGGCAGGAGCAACAAATATAGTTTCTAATCAATTTACGATTTGCATTGCTAAACAGAGAGTTGCAATTGTACTGTACCCTTTGTCATGGAAAATTATGGCTTGGTAGATGTATATGCATCCTTGAGTCAGTCATTAGCTGGCTTTAAATAATTAGTAAAAGGTTATAAGATAACTTTTTCAACGAACTAGAACAATAATATTAAAAAGGAGCTGACAAACGTCGTATCTGGAGCACGAGATTTTTAATAGTAGTGGAGTTCCTTGTGAAAATTCATCCAGGGAAGTACTGCCTTACCTTACTTATTTCTGCCGCCAAGCAATAATGCGAGCATTATGGATCGTATTCCAGAAATCTACTCAATTCGCAAGTCAGGACTTGAGCATGATTTCAAGTACTGGAAATACGACCCTAATGGCAAGGACTTGAGTATGATTTCCAGTGCTTGAAATCATACTCAAGTCTGCTCAAATCCTGACTTGAGCATTGAGTATAGTTCTGGAATAGGACCCGAAGTGTGCCAAGTTTTATTGAAATCCGGCAAGACCGGTTATCGGAAAGCGCACGAACCCGGATTCATCCCCTAGTATGCCACCCTTAGAGGTGGAATATTTTCTTCAAATTTAAATGGGACCAAATACTGAAGTACCTTTTTTTTAACAAAAAAAAAAGTAATTGCGTAACACACATACAAAAAATAGTCGAATTGAAAACTTCCTATTTTTTTAAAGTCGGTTAAAAATTGAAATCCTCTCTATCTGAAATTATGTTAGCGTATTCATTCCGAATCCGAGATTATACAAATCTAGAAAACTAATAAGATTTTCGGACCATCATTAATTCTCGGATTCGGAACCTATAAGTTTCGGACGTAGTTCGCATTACACACCTTTTGTTTCTTACGAGCTCACTCATATTGATCGACTTGTATTATACATTGGTTGACATATTGTAGATGACAATATTGGCCGCGCAATGTAGATTCCCTTGCCGCCCTCGTTATGGCTATGACCTGGTATTTGCCAATGTCTTTAGTGCCATATATCTACAATGATGGATGATTGTATCATTCCACAGAACATTATTATTCGTAAGCATTTTACAAATTATTGCAAAATAAAACTTGAATCGCAAGAATGCAGTTGCCATTTAAAACATAAAAATATCTTAACTCTCGATTTAAATAATAAATCAGTATAACGCAAAACAAAAACCGCAAACACTTCTAATAAATCTGTCGCACATTAATCAGAAACTATTTGTAATGGTCACAATGGAATAAATTATTAACTGGGCAAACAATTTGTCTTCAACGGATTTTTTATTTATTTTTTAATTTTGTTAACACAAATAAATACAGTAGAAGTGCGCGTGACACGTGTGCCAGTACGCGGAGTTCTACATACTTGAGGTCAGTTCGCCATTTTCGTTTTTTACGTTATGGTCGTGTCAATTATCTAGCACTAAACCACGAAAATCGTAGAAAAATGCTTTGTTTTGTTACTTCGAAACGCAGAAACGATAGTCGCACTTTTAACATTATCCATGGTGGGGTTTCACAACATCGCTAAGTCTTATTTGATTTAATTACAATAAATTTTCAATTTTCTGTTTATCGTAATATTTATTTTGTTACAATAAATGAAAGCAAAACTTATACCGCTGCTTATTGCCCGCTTATTTTTTAGAGAACTAAGTAAACATCTCGAATTCGCCGTCGTTCAGCTATTGACCGCTAGATGGCAGCACATTGATTGAAATTTCAATATAAAATCAGAACGTCGTAACTTTTGAAGAAAAGGTATAGAACTTTCAACGATATGCCAACTGGGTAAAGTTTAAATTATATTAAAAGTCCAGAATTTATTACTTCTTTTTAAATTAGAAACTATGACCAGTCATTATCAAGATTTCGTTAATCTATAATCGTTTTTATTGTAAAGTAAAATTAATGTAACTGACATTTTAATTTAAAAAAAAAATTTGACACCAATATCTCGAAAGTTTTATGACAAAGAGGGCAGGTAACTTCAAACGAGCTCAGAAAGTTATAGATTAATTCGCCAAATTAATCAGCACACAAAAAAGTGATTACAAATACAATTCGGTCAAAGAGGCTACCTCGATAGATAATAAATCTACGAAAGAGTGTTGGCAATTAAATGATGAGGCTTCTTTTTATTGTTACTGTAATTACAAGCTGGTTATACTTGATAAGGTTGTATTTATTGCATTATGAAGATGTGTACTTTCGGCAACAATAAATTAGAACAAATTATATGTTCAGAGTAAACCTAAAGGCAAAAATTTGACCAAAAACTCTCATCAGAATCACTCTAACTCATACTTTTTTACTTTTTTTTTAAGTAAATGGACTTGCTCTTGATCATTGTGCTACCCACGGAAGAAAAAAACAATGGAATTACCATAAACCTCGACACCAATCAATATCAGCCCCCGTAACATGGCGACGCATGATAGTCGCGACTCGCGCGATAAAATGGAATTAAGCGCGCACTATTGGCTATCTAAACTATCTGATTGAGACAGCCAATAGCGCGCGCTTACTTCAATGTTATCGCGCGTGTCGCGACTATCATGCGTAGCCATGCTACGGGGGCAGAACCGATGTCGCCAAAACTCATACGTCCTTTATTTGAATCACTACAAAATCATGATATTGATTGGTCGTAGTTTCAAATTTAAAATGAAATAACAAATTCTGGATTGTTGTAATTATTAATACAAAGATCGAACACTCACAAAAAATCCTTCGATCCGGCCGGATTCGAACTGAAGTCTTCTAGCATACCGTGGCAGACGCTATATTAACTAATTCAATACCATCAATACCTATTATTGCTAGTTAGGACGTTTTGATATTATATTGAAATTACAATTAATGTGCTGCTATCTAGCGTTTCATTGCTGAACTACGACGAATTGGAGTTATTAATTTAGTTCTCCAAAAAAAGAAGTGACCATATTGCAGGGGCATAAGCTTTACTTTCATTTCTTGTAAGAATTTTTTACGATTTTAGAGAATTTGCTCGAAAGAATGACACAACCATACTATACAAAGCAAAAATGGCGGGCTGAGCTCACATAGGTCTTTCGAGACCTATAGTTGGCACGCGTGTGACGCTAACCAACCACTTCTACTATATTTATTGTTCTGTGGTGCTACCGTTCCCTGAGGCAATGAGAGGGTCTACGATGGAACGAGCTCGCCCTGAGGAAGCCTATGCAGCCGCATTTTAGGAGTCGATACTATCTCAGGTCGAAAAGTTTAGAAACAGCCCTCAACTCCAAGTTACCGGTGCTAATTAGATGATCACATCCTCCATTACATCAGCCTTCAGGAAAAGAGCCTTATATTCCAGGTGAACATAAGTAAACACTTCAAGTAAATAGCATTTCAATCACACCACTTGCAGTGTAAATTAAATACCAATATAAAATTCATACTGTCAACTACACAATCACTAAATATAGTCTGACGCGTGGGTTTACCCGTAGGCGACCGTGATCTAACAGAACGCTTATCAACAGACAAACAAACACACCATATTTGTCTCCCATTGTCACTTATGTCGAAGAAACATCGAATTAACGATGTTGCAGATGATTTATTTTTAATTTGGAAATCATAAGCCACCATTTTGGGAATTCAACAATGAACAAAATGCCCGTTGTTAAATGTAGTAGCATATTGATGAGTTTTTCTTGACTTTATGACATTGATAGTGTGAGAATTACCTACATAAGTAACGGTTGTTATTACAGATCTGGGATTGATCTTTTTTTGTTAATTAGTGCATTAAAATAAGACGTCGAAAATCGCTATCTTACTTGTTAACATATTATGTGGTATTCTAAAATGGACGCAAACGAATCTAACCAAAAATTTTGGTCAATTCCAAGTTTGTGTGACCAATTTCGTAAAGGCCTTTGACCTTCTCTAGTCGGAACATAAGATAGTGAATAGGGCAAAAGCACTAGTAAATAAACTACAGATTAACAAATCACATAAACACAGGTGGTCCAAAAAGGCCATTAATTTTTTACTACATAGAGGTACAATCCAATAGATGTAATGAACTTGTTCAAAATATGAATATTAGTGCATTAATTACTAAGCTACCAAAAACCTTTCTGCAAATAAAAATAAGGAAACAACCGAATGAAACACTGAAAGTTCCGAAAAATATTGCTGACCTAAAACTATTCTAAAACTGGAAATACTACCCTAATGGCAGGGACTTGAGTATGATTTCGAGTGCTTTAAACATACTTAAATCCTGACTTGAGCATTGTGTAGAGTGGTAAAATACGACCCTTAGACTTAATTCATATTTTACCGAAAAATATTTACGTATAGTGAATGAAACTATTTTTCGGATATATAAGTATCGCGTGTATTTGTTTTTTTAAACAAACCAACGTTTCGGGTTCCTTACAGCTGCCCGTTACACATATACGTTTATACGCATATATTCCTATTAGTATTAAATCGTACTTGTCACCTCCCTTATATTCCCACTCATTGATTATGCTGATGTCTGTTACCCTGATCTTAACGAAGATCTATTAGATAAGCTTGACCGCCTTCTTAATAATGTTATCCGTTTCATCTTCTGCCTTTGAAAATTTAATCATGTTCCCTCTTTTAAGGCTCAACTTAAATGGCTCGCTATCCATCTACGCACGCAGAAGACACTACTTTGCACGTTGCACTCGATTCTTTTCAATCCTCACTATCCAGAATACTTGAAATGTAAATTTCAGTATCTCTGTGACTCTCATGACCGCCCCCGATCGATTCGATCCATTAACTCTCTTGTACTCTCTATACCTCTCTTTCAATCTGGCTTCATGTCTGATTCCTTCACTCTCCATTCAACACGTCTCTGGAATGCTCTCCCAGACTCCATCAGAAGGTCTCCTAGTTTATCCTCTTTCAAAAAGAATGTCCATGAGCATCTTTTAAATTTTATTTATTTTTTGTTTTATCTTATTTTATTTCAATTTTTTCATTTTATTTTGTTCTGTTTAGTTCTGTTTCGCTCTGCTTCGATTCTTTTCGTTTCGTTTTATTTTATTGCATTCTGTTCTGTTCTGTTCTGTTCTGGTTCTGTTCTATTCTATTTTTTTTTTTTGAACAAACAATATAAAGTAAATTACTAAAATGAATAAAATATGAAAACTCATAAAATTATAAATACAATACCATAAACCATTGCCTTACAAATAAATGGACGACGGGTCTAATACAAAAACCATGAAAAAAATGTCCCAAGTCAACCTATTCGAAATTTAAATTGTAATGTCATCGCAGTATCGCGCTGTCAGTCGAGCAAATGAAGACTAAAGCGGTGTTTGGCGCTCTGTATACGATTTTAGCGCCTTACAAGTGCGGACACTTTTTAGCGCGGACCCGACGTCCATATAATTGTAAGTCAATGCCATAAACAATAAATTATTACAGATTAACATTAATGAAAAAATAGATAAAATCCATTTGTTATTACATTTTAAACAAACACATAATACCTATTACTTAATACTGCTGTCTCCGGTCAAGGACTCCAGATAGCGTCCTGCGGAAAACATTAATTTTGATTCTGAGCATGCAAAAAGATCCAACGAGGAGTCAAAGTTAAGCAATTGATTTAGATACTTAGGTGCTCGGGGCAGAGGGGCCATCTCACTCACTCTACATCGTATGATAAGTACTGCAAACAACCTCATTATATGAAGATTAGTTCTAGGTCTAGGGCTTTATGATAAGCCTACCTTGGACAGCAAAAATGGGTTGTATATTATTCAGTTACAAGAGCCAGATTGCGTCTCACTTCAAGCATTCTATAATTTACCATACCTAAAATAAATGTTGTGGGATAAAGTAAGGTGTAATATCCGTAAATCTTCTTGTATAAATTTCGAGCAAATGCCTTCTGAATTTTCTCTAATGTTTGTGTGTGGTTGTGATGGACGGGCTTCTAAATGATAGCGTTACATTCCAATTTGCTCCACAAACAAAAGAGTTATACAAAAGACACGATGTGAGGTTGGTTTTTAACGACTTTGATTGTCTTAAGACGAAACCGTTAAATTGCTTGTCACACCGGTAATCATCATCGTCATCTTCTGTTATTGCATGTATCATATATAAATAAAAGTACTATGTATACAGATAATAATATGTATATGTTAGGTTTATTTGTTATATATTTGATCATATATTTATTACATTTGTGTTTTTATTAAATTATTAATTTAATATTTTGTTTTATTTGCCGCATTCGTGAACTTCGTTTTCCTCAAAGGTTGACTGATAGAGAATACTTTCAGCATTAGGTCCACCTTTTGTACCATTCTGTGTTATGGTCAATAAAGTTTAATTAATAAATATATACACTTTATTCTAAGCCCTGTGTCAATGAAACAAGATGAAGCACAGGGCAATCAGCTGATCGAGGCAAACGAGCAAATTACATAATTCCTGACATACTTATAAGTAACTATCTACATAGGTATAATGCGTAACCACTAAGCATTATGTTTGTGAACTGTGGGCTGTAATTGGTGTCAAGCTATATCAAGTTAGGGGTAAATACTTTCAAGATATTCTTGCTTATATTTTGCTCTACACTGTTAGTAAGGACCACACCGGCTCCTGTTGATGCACCTCACGAGCCCGAACACCTGCACAAAGCGAGACTTGTGTTGTAAAAAATTGGTTTTTTTTTATAAAAATCTTTTATTCGTAAAAGTATGGAAATTAAAATATGACAGGGGCGTATTATATTTTTTTAGATTTAATTTGGCCCTACACTACATCTCACTTAATATTATTCTTCATATTATTATATAAATTGTTCAAAATAAATAGGCAACACTTACTGATGTCTATACACGAGAAATTCCCCATAAAAAATCCATCATAATCGAGTTCTTAGGTTTTCGCGATTATTACACATAGGAAATGAAACTATATTTCCGGATTTAAATCGCGTATATATTTGTTTTTTCAAACAAAACAACTTTGCAGGCCCTTTACATATCCCATGGTTAATTGTTTAGTTTAAAATTGGATTGATGCTAAAGTGGTAAGTAAATTGTAAATTCAATGTGCCGCCATCTAGCGGGTCATTGCTGAATGACGGGGCTAGAAGTCGACTGATTAGTGGCCAAGGATGGGCAAAAGAAGCGTAACCACCCCGTTCACACGGCATTGTACTGCAAATTTTTTTGCAATATAAATCCGAACTGAATAAACAGTGGCGCGATATAGAACATCAAACGACGTTTGTCACACATGGAATACTGCGAAAGAACGTGCAGTGCAATGCCGTGTGAACAGGGGATTAGGCGCCCAGTTGCAAGGTGGGTCGATGACAGTATGCGTCGCGGAGCGTCAATGGAGGCGACTAGCACAAGACCGTGATGGATGGCATAAAATTCGTGAATCCTACACCCAGCAGTGGAGGAAATCAGGCTGTGGATGATGAAATAATTAACTCTCAACGCAAAAAGACAGGACTGTAAGAATTGTCCGGATGACGTGCAGTCCCTAGAGGATGGAAAAAAAAGTTCGCATCGCGTTTGCATCGCTGATATCAGTCGGCGTTTGTAAGTAATAATAATAATAATAATAATAATAACGCTCACAATCAACATAGCCCCGCACTAGGGAAACCCTGTGTCGCGGGTGCCATGGACACACACATAGACAACCACAAATTATACCCAAACTCACGAGAGAAATAAATGTAGGCCATACAAATATTTCTCCCGGCCCGGGAATCGAACCTGGGACCTCTGCGTGGCAGTCCGGCATGGTAACCGTTCGGCCACGGAGGCAGTTAAGTGTGCTCTAAGGTGCAACCTGAGCTCATATCTTCTTTGAACGTTACATAATTTTAATATGAAGTTCCTGACGCTATGGTTATAATAACTTTTTTATAAAAAATAAACCGGCCTCAGAACTTTGTGGAATTACATCTATTTGCCAAGTTATATTGAAATCGGTAATCGGTGGGTGAAATCCAATAAACCGGATTCATCCCTCAATTTGCTACCCTTAGAGTTGGAAGTATCCCTTTTCCAACAAAAAGAATTATCAAACTCGTGACTTACTTTCCATTTATTTTAAATTTCTTAGGAAATGAAACTATTTTTCCGGATTTAAATCGCGTATATTTGTTTTTTCAAACAAACCGACGTTTCGGGCCCTTTACAGGTCCCATGGTCACGGTTGACTGAGGTGGTACAGTCTTCAACCAGTTATGTCTAATATTAATGCAAACCACCCTATTTTTTCACTATAGTTACAATAGTTATTAATTAAATACCTTATTTTTAATTTTACAAAGAAAACATTCCAATTTACGCTACATTAAGTTTTACAAATTATTTTATTGAATGAATTTTTATTAACTTCAATTTATTATTAATTAATAATAGAAATTAGAACAAACTAAAACATATTAATTAGTACTGCAGCCTTATGTCTGTTTAGGATTTTTCATTAGAGGAAATACTGGATCCCAAACTAGTGGTACGGAGAAACCATCTTCCCTGTTGAAATTAGGATGTTTTTTAATTTCAATGGCCTCTCGCAGCATCCTGGGTAGATAACGGACTTCTTTTGCAAGGACCTGGGGTTTGTCAAACTTCATTGAATGTGTAGGTTTATCCATGACATGCTCGCAGACTGCAGACATAACTGGTTGAAGACTGTACCACCTCAGTCAACCGTGACCATGGGACCTGTAAAGGGCACGAAACGACGGTTTGTTTGAAAAAACAAATATACGCGATTTAAATCCGGAAAAATAGTTTCATTTCCTATGTGTAACAATCGCGAAAACCTAAGAACTTTAAATTTCTTATCAAAGGTGTTAGTTTATGCATCACTTTAACAAAAGATAAAAGCCAGTCGGTGAATATGAAGGAAATGTAATGTGAAATCAGCCTGCAAAATTTGAATATACAATCCATTTTTTGCATTTCAGTAATTTTGTTCTTTAATAAGATACGAGTTTATACAAGATACGAGAAAATAAGGCGACGAAATGTCACATACGCAAAAAAATCGGATTGAGAACCCCTACTTTTTTGAAGTCGATTGAAAATTCGCTTTCATTCCGTTACGCGGGAACGTAAATAAAGCCTATAACATTCCAATACATTCACAAAACAATGGACTAATTTAGTTGAAATCCGTTTAGACATAACAGTATTATAATTAAGAAATTTCAAAACATACTGTTCTTATACAATACACACAGCTATATAAACACTTTATCAAACTTCTACTTTAAACAGTATGTAAATAAGGCATAGTACATTTTTTATTACATTCTATAACAGTACATGTGCCCCACTGCACTAACTAACATAACTCATCATAACGCAAGTTTACAATTACGTCATAACACAAACTGTCATCGTATGTTTTTTACCGATGACATCACCAAGAATCGAAGCTGCGTTTATTTGGCGATGGGCTACCTACGCTGCGCTTGCGCCTACATTCGACTTTATGTATCGATCTATATAAGGGTGTTGTTGTAAGATTTTACAAGTCTGATTAATGTGTGAATGTTTTTTTTTAGTATTAATAGAGAATACACTACTATCACAAGACGATCGCGGTTATGATATCTCCCGGGTTGGATTCCAGGTAAATTTAAGAATTCAACTTTTCTAGATACGTTTCGGTTTGAGTTTTAGAGCGTTTACGCATAGCGTCCGATTCGCATCTGTTCCGAATCCGACAAGTGACGGTCCGCATTGTCTTATGTACTACTCATATGAGGAATTGAGCACTAAATCCGGATTCCGTCTTCCGAAGTCGAGAATACATTCAATTCGGGTCATTATTTTCGCGGACCGAAGTAAGTACGGTATATATGTATCATCGAGTATATAACCAGAATTAGAGACGAAATAAGGGCCATATATTCCTGGTAACACATTAGCGATACAGCTCTTATAAATGCCATCTCTCGTTTGCACTGAAATATAGACAATCCCACTACTGACCTGTGTGTACGTCTCTGTATATTCCAAAACATATTCTGTATTATTGTAATAAAGGTAATATATCTAACAATGCCGTGCTGTTCTATTCGGTGGTGTGGGAAAAACAGTAAAACATCTAATTCCAAAACAAACGGAATCACATTTCATCGGTAATTAAATATTAAATATGTAATTTTGCAATTTTCGTCCATTATAGCAAAGCTCAAGTTAGCTGGTCGATTCGGAGTGAAACAGTTGACGACATCCGTCAATTGTTTCGAACTCGGGCTAGCCAATCGGAGCACAGTTGTCACAGTTATGATATGGCAGAATAGTTTTCAAACAAATTAAATGACATTTCGTCTCTATTTCTGGTTATTACTCGATGCCTATAGACTTAATATGGTGACCTTTGATACCAATTATCTCAAATCACAGATCGAAATTCAAAATTTAGAATTGTGTTTTTATGCCAGTTCAAATTTCATTACTCAGTCGTTGAGGAACGGCCGAGTAATTCCGATCGGAAATTATTAAATTTGATTGAATGCCAAGAAAGCTTCACTACGCTTCGATAATTATTACATACACTCTCTAGATTTCGTTGCTGTACTCGCTTAATAAGCGGGCTGACCACGGGAATTCACAAGTAGAACAAAAGGAGGGAACCGCACTCTATCACTTTAAGGTGCTTACAGATTTGCTCGATTATTTGACGATTAACATGTGTCGACCGACAAAAAATACGATGTCGATCGTCTGTTTCTTACTCATTTCATCGATTTTGCATGGTCGTACATGTTGATCGACAAAAAATACAATATCGATCATCTATTTCTCACACATTTAATCGATTTTGTCTGATCGCACATGTTGTCCGACAAGAAATACAATGTAGATCGTCTCTTGTTTACAAAATTTATTCGTTTTGTTTGATCACACGCGTCAATTATCAAAAAACCGAGCAAATCTGTAGGCACCTTTAGTCTACCAATTTTAACTTTTCGCTAGTTGCTAAGGCGCAATTTAGATTGCCGTGGAACGAAATCTAAGCAAATTTTTCGTAACATAATGTGCATAGCGCAATGGACTTTAACTCAATTGAGTAACGTACAAACTAGATAAAACACAGTAGCTGTGGGCACTTTAAATACGGCCCGGGAATCCTCTGGAAGACGCGCAACCTGCTTTTCGGCTCAAATGTAGGGTTTGTACTGGGGTTTTTGCGAATATCAGCATCGGCATCCGCCTACGCGGATAATATGTACAAATCTTGTCCCATCCACAAATATTGAAAGGAATTACTCAAAGGGGTATATATTCATATCTGGAACTAACTGTTTCGGAATGGTTATATCGTGCCCTCCGTTTTGATTTTAATACATAAATAATTACTTATTTACCAGTGGCGAGGCGTGAATATTGTCGTTAGTAGAGCCGGAGCAAAACAAAAAATACCTAACTTTAGAAAAAAGTGGTGCCTTGGCGACACTTAAGCACAATTGATTAGCACATAGGTAGTAGTATACTTTATTTCACTGGTTAACTTATTGTACACATAAAATTTTGCACAACATGTAGTATTTGTACGTTGAAAATTTTAGGCAAGCCGGTGAAAATCGAGTTGTATGAACGCCTCGTCTCTGTTATTTACTAACCTAATTTTAAGACAAATAGTTAGCAATTCACTACTAATATTGCTATGGATGATGTCTGAAATAAATAGTATTTTTTCTTTTTATAAATTAAAATATCCACATCAATGCTGATATGACATGATGAATGATGATGAAGGCACGCTGGAATAATTTACAAACCTTCTAGAAACAGACCGTAAGCCGAAAAAAGAGCTCAGCTCAGTTTTTAAAATATAATTTTGATAAAATCCCACAATGATTACGCCAGGCAAAGTGATTATTTTCATGTAGATTGATTCTTTTGTTAATAAATGTCACAAAATCATTGAAATAAGATTTTATTACAATATCAACCTTTTTCTTCCCCCAAGCAGTAATGTCAGTAAAGCTGGTGAAATTGCAGGCACATGGGACTTGTCAACTCATGTCTCAGGGTGACTGGCGCAGTCGCAGAGCCCCTTAGATCTTCGCGATTTAAAGTTCTGAATGGCACTGCAACTGTTATGGACAGGCGTGTCGCTTAACACCAGGCGCACGAGTTGTTCGTCCCGTCACATGGTATTATTAAAAAAACAGATATTACATGTAGATAGATTCAATAAGGTTGTACATCAGCGTCCGCTGATGTTTAAATAACCTGCATCAGCAACAACGCTGGTTTGTAAGTTACACAACTGCCATAAAGTAAATTATGTTATTGCCACAAAAATTCGCTTAATGTAAATTGAGCCTAAGTATCTCCCTCCTTTAAGTGCTTTCTGACTGCCATAAAATGTTACTCCGGTTACATCAGTTCAAGTGCAAGGGTCAAGGTGTAAAGCGAAGATACGACTTGCATACCAATAACATTCGTTTGATCGTAAATGGACTATAGAGTTGAAATACCAATAAGCCATGTATTGACGTAGAAGAAATTATTTTATTTAAAGTTTATTATGAATAGATATAAAATGAACGCCCTCGTAGCAATGACTCCCGCTCAATACCATAAGGGAGTAGGCAGAGGCTGAAAAACAGCGCTGCACGATACCATCGCTGCTTCAACATAAGCTGAGCCTATGCCTTTTGTCTCAATTTACTTTCACATTTTTTTTTCTGAGACAATAAATGATTTATTTATTTATTTTATTTATTTACTCATTAGACGGAATATCGATTCACTACCTAAGGACAGTTTTTCTTATTTAGGAAAGGAAACTATTTTTTTTTTTATCCAAATCGCGTATATTTGTTTTTTCAAACTAACCACGTTTCGAGCCCTATACAGGTCTCATGGTCAAGGCTGACAGAGATCACAAACTTATCTTGCATACCAATAAACCTAATTTAATAAAAATTCATATTGTTAAAAATTAAATAATTTTGTAAAATGTATATGTAGCATAAACTGGAAATGTTCTTTGGAAAATTAAAAATAAGGTATTTAATAATAACTTTTGTAACCATAGTGAAATGAGGTGGCCTTGGTTGATTTCGCATAACAGTGAGAGTGTTGAATTAATCACTTTGGTAAAAATATATAGTAAAATTGAGGATGTACACTGATTACTATATGGTGTGAAAACACGATTCATAAAAATTTTCATGATAGAAAAAAAAACACAAACTTACCTCGAAATTTTACAAGAAAACCGGCTGTATTCAATAGATACTTGATATAAAAATCATTCGTATTACATATACCAATGATTTTTTTTTTATATCAACTGAACTAAATAAAAAACGTATAGTACAAGACATATACATTTACTTTATTACGTTTGTAAAAAAAATTAATTCTGAAATAAAGCCAGTGTCCTGCCGCTCGACACGTGCAATAAAAGGGATTCAGTATGGGAAAAATGTTAGAAGGCAAACGAGCAGACGAGCCATTGATGAGACGGACGTAATCGAGATGTCGTTTACATTGCTTCGGCTCGGACGACGCGGGTTGGCACTGACTAACGTGATCATGTCGACGTCAGAGATGTCGTTTACATTACATTTAATTTTATTTCGTTTTTATTTTATTTTTATAACCATTTTTTGTCTTTTTAATTTTGATTATATTATTTTAGTTCTTAACTGTAGGTATTAATCATTACTTCAATTCCAATGCAATTTATTCTGATATTCATTGATTCGTAAGGTCATTGTCGCCCGAAATAAATGATTTTTATTTATTTATTTTATTGCTACGGTTCGGACGGGTTGGCACTGGCTACGACAAATTGGCATTTCGATGTTGTTTTTAATACGCATAGACTGACGATGTTATGTGATCAGCTTGTGGCAATTCCGGGTTTGGCGGAACCTTTTGTTGATAAAGGACCCGCACAAACCGGCCGGCGTACGGGAAGGAAAATGACACTAAATTTGTCAATGTATACTTAACGCTATTGCAATTGAAATAAGGTATATATTTCAATACTCAGAGATGCCGAGAGAAATGCGTTGCGATACTCCGTGGTCCGGTCCAAAGCATTAAAATTTACACCTTACTTGATCTCATCGCTAAGACATAAAAATTTCTATTCCATTAAGGACTTCTTGACATGTAAACTCTTGACAATAATTTCACCACTTACAAATTTCTGTCATCTTCAAGACATGGCGAAACAATTATTACTATTATAATATGTTAGTCTTAATACTTCATAGGAATTGCTCTGGAATTGTTTAGCTACCAAAATATATACACTTTTATTTCAACGCTCCGGACCTGACCGCAGCGCATTTCTCTCTACGTCTCAGAGCATTGAAATTTATACCTTACATCTATTGTTATAGCATAAAATATACATTGACTTTAATATAGTAAGGGGTTACTTGGTACTTGATGCAACGAAGCGCCTATTTTGCGTGTGGTGGGTGCAGGGTCCTACTCGTGCCACCCAAGCTCCTCCAGGAATCTCAGCAACCTCCTCGGTTTGCTGAAGATTTCGGGGAGCAAGCTCGGCACTCTACGGAACTTTGCCCTGTAGCTAGCCACGCCTGAGCACTGTAGTAGGATGTGCGCAGCCGTTTCCTCCCCCTCCATGTACGCTCTGCATATGCATAGAGGCCTGTCCGTGACGCCTAAATTAAAAAGGTGTTTATTGTATGGACCATGACCCGTTAGGACGGTAGTTAGAGTACGAAGCTCTTGCCTTTTAAGTTTAATTAATATTCGAGATAGTTGAGCGTCGGGAGTGCATCTCTGGCCTGTCTACAAACCGTAAGGTCTATGTGTTATTATGAAAAGATTTTGCACTTTTTTGTATAGTTGTCCTTGACCACTGGTAAGGGAGGGACACTATGGGTTCTGGTCTCCGAACCTTTTCTGGCTAGTTCATCTGCTGCGTCATTGCCACGTGAGCCGCTGTGTCCTTTAATCCACTGTAGAGTTACGTGGTTGTGTATACATACCTCCACGAGTGTTTGATGGCATTCGTAAATGAGTCCTGAGTTTATGTCATAGCTGTTCAGTGCTTGAAGTACTGACATGCTGTCGGAGAGTATTCGAATGGAGTGATTCTTTACAATTCTCGCTATGATTGCTTCTACTGCAAGTAAGGGGTTGCTGGACGAATACGAGTTACAAGGTCGAGCACCAAGGAGGCCGTGTATTAATACGAGTCAAGCAATCCCCGTTCCCGCCGAGTCTTATATAGTGATTTTCCCAAACAATGTGAGGAAATAATAGACGACTAAAAAAAGGAGATGTATAATAGAAAAAGTAAAGAAAATGTAAATTAAAATTAAAAGTAATATTTGACACAGTATTTGCAGGCATTTTCGTTATCGCTCTTCTCACTTGAACTTATTTTCGCGACAAACATAGAAAACAAGGCCGAAAAAAAAAGAAAAGAACACCAAAACACTTTATTTTACTTAATACTTACAAGGATGTGCATAACAATCTAAATTCAAGGATCATCATGCCGTCGAATTTTAATTAATTACCGCAAGCATTGTAGTACACGTACCATGACATAGAGTATGACGTTCTGGCTAATATAAATTCCAGGCACGTACAACTCTCCCTGATATTCTTTTATACAGGGCGTGAAGTTAAGGCTCGTCGCCCGAGGAGAAGCAGTTAAAACTGTTTTGCAGATCAAACGGGTTAGGTATTTACTATTAGATAACGGTCTTACAAGAAGTATACGATACACCTAAGGATATTGTCTAAAGAACGTGCCAATTTGTTATACGATAGCATGTAATGTACTTTACCCGATCATATAAAATACCAAAAACGGAATTAAATAAAAGTCTAAAACAAATTATTTAAGAATAATATATCTAACGTTGCACATAATTTTTATATGGAGATATTGCTTCTTAAAGTACTAAAGAGAGCCTACAAAATTTTGGTTTTCAACTGAAACCCTGTAGTCACTAAATTCACATTTATTCCGAAATTTGAAAATTGCCCAGTGGTTTAACGACATGCCGCGCCGCCCGCTGCTCCGTCTGTCGCCATCGGGCGCTTGTCGATGTTGGATCTGTGTCAAATTTTCTCCGACTGTTATTTTATTCATATTAACTTTCAATGCTCGGATTGCGCGGTGCGAAGAGCGGCCCCCCCAAACCTCACCTCCTAAAACGTAGGCTCGCATTGAAATACCTCGCCTTAACTGCATTTTATTATATTTCCTTGGCAGTTTATAAAACAACGATGGCAAAAAAAAACATAAGAGACACGACATGTGATAGACGGTGTGTAAAAGCTTTTTTATGATATCAAGTGACGAGACAAGTCCTGTGCCTGGTGACAAGCGATACAGTTATCCATAACAACCCCCGTATAAAATTGAAATAAGCGCGCGCTATTGGCTATCTAAATTAGATCTGATTGAGACAGCTAATAGCGCGCGCTTATTT
>NW_020653391.1:632056-647039 GCF_003589595.1 Hyposmocoma kahamanoa
TATTTAATATTTAATTACCGATGAAATGTGATTCCGTTTATTTTGGAATTAGATGTTTTGCTGTTTTTCCCACACCACCAAATAGAACAGCACGGCATTGTTAGAGATATTATCTTTATTATACTAAATACAGAATATTTTTTGGAATATACGGAGACGTACACACAGGTCAGTAGTTGGCTTGTCTATACTTCAGTGCAAACGGGAGTTGATATTTATAAGAGCTGTATCGCTAATGTTTTACCAGGAATATATGGCCGTTATTTCGTCTCTATTTCTGGTTATATACTCGATGCCGTAAAATTATGTTTAAAAATAATTTAAATAAAATGCCGCAAAAAATCTCCGTTTGCCTATAAAAAAACAAAGGTCTCTTTGTTTGTAGATAGATGGCTTATACATTTTTTTTGTGAACATTTTGTGCCAGACAATTTACCGCGGCAAAAAGGAATCTGAGATGGAAAAAACTTTTTAATGAAATTATCAGTGAAATGTATGTCAATATTACAATATATATATAATTTTTTTATAAGTCTACGCATTTGTAAATAGAAGGAATATTAGATGATAAAATAGGCGGTACCGTGCGTGGAAAAGAGAAGACAAACACAGTTCTTAGTGTGTTATTATGACGGCACTATTAAGTCATCGAGTATGTAACCACAAATAGAGATGAAATAAGGTCATACATTCCTGGTATCTCATCAGTGATACATCACTTATAAATATCAACGCTCGTTTGTACTGAAATATAGACTGCGCCAACAACTGACGTGTGTGTAGTTCTCCGTGTATTTTAAAAATGTTCTGTATTTATTGTAATAAACATCTTCTCTAACAATGGCGTACTGTTCCAATCGGTGGTGTGGGGAAAACAGCAAAATATTAGAAATTCTAATTAGAAAACAAACGGAATCAAATTTCATCGGTAATTAAGTATTAAATATGTAATTTTGCAATTATCGTCCATTATAGCAAAGCTCAAGTTAACTGATCGATTTGAAACAATTGACGACACCCGTCAATTGTTTCGAATTTGAGATGACCAATCGGAGCGAAGTTGTCACATTAATGATATGGCACAATAGTTTTCAAACAAAATAAAAGTCATTTCGACTCTATTTCTGGTTATATCGTAGACTTTTTTTCCATCCTTTACGGGTTATATACTCGATGTGTATAACAGCTCTTTTTTTTAATTTGGCATTTCAGAGTTAGTGTTTGAGCCGGAACAAAACGGGGAAATACAACATGAAAAAAACTTGTGATATGATAAAAAGAAACAAATGTTATCATATCGCAGTGAACTATCTAGCAGATATCGAAATGGAGTATATTTACTTAAATTTCAAGTAAAATTTCTAGAGAGGTATATAATTATCTCTGTCCTTTCCCTTGAATTGCGTGCCCGACGGGGTCCATAATATAGGTCTTTTCTTTTTTATTAAAATGTAATTGTATATGTTATGGTTCTGCAATAAAATATTGAGTATTGAACACTAAAATGTCTAAGAAGAGGTAAAAAAATAAAAATAATTTTATTGAATATCATGATATTTTTACAACCATGATATTCATCTATTTTGCGTGAAAATACTCCACTACTTTATTATTATTACTGATGCAAAGATGAAACAAACACAGAGAAAAATCCATTTGACTTGACTGGATGGGGACCACAGACTGCCCACTTAGTCTGACCAACGACACCAGGCGCGAACTACGAGGTTAAAGCAACCTAAGCACGCGCTCAAAGAGGTGAAAACACGGTGAAAATAACGTTGCCCGCCGGGTGCAGTCGTGCGGAACCGAATGTTGGGGTAGTACAAGGATTGTAATGTAAATAAAAAACTTGTCTGAGCGCTTGCACTACCGGCGATTCAAACAGCAGTACGCACTTATTTTACGCGATAAGTGCATACTGCTGAGTGTATGATGAGTGTGTACTGCTGAGCGCGATAAGTGCTAACCTCGAGCGAGTGACGGAGCTCTGGTAGTGGTCCCATTAAAATTTGAAGGAAATATTCCACCTCCAAGGGTTGCAAATTACGGGATGGATCCGGTTTATTGGATTTCGACCACTTTCCGTTAACCGATTTCAATAAATATTGGCAATTTTCAAAAAATATATAATAGACTTACGCTTGGCCACAGTCTCACCAGATGTTAAGCGACGTTGTGACCAACGATGGTACGCGTTTGTCTAAAAAATCCCCGTTCACTCAGGCCTTGAATAGCCACAAACTTTTCGGGAAACACAGATGCCGAGATGTAGAGATGTAGAGAGTGCGTAGTGCGAATAGGTGGTATATCAACGACATAAAGATGGAGTATTCCGGACCTTCTAGTCGACTGAAGGAGGAACGGTGAGGATGGAACTAAATTGAAAAGTTCCTGCGCACACTCCCCGAAATGTATCCGATAGAAAACAGACCACTTTTCTGGATGTAATTATTTCACAAACTTTTGAGATTTCCTCCTTAATCCTGAGAGACTCGTTTTAGTCAAAAGGGACTATTCGAATCGAGTGGTAAAAGAGTATATTAGGAAATAAATCGAGCACCATTTTTTGGACTTTGATTACAATATACATGAGTGACAAATTCAACGTACATAAATTTAGATCTCAACATTGTTACTCTATTGTAGATAAAAAAGGCAATGTACACAATAAAACGGTAACTACGAAGAATGTCATCATCAATTAGCACATTTAGTACATCTCAAATATTAGATAACGAAGTGTTTAAACACGGAGGTATACATAAATACTTGGTTATATAATTAACAAGGAGAGACTTCAAGACAATCATCTATAATATTCCAAAAAAACTACGAAACGCAGATACGGGGGACCGTATCTGCGTTTACTCTTCCGTGCCTGTAACTGCCTCAGTAGCCAAATGGTTACCATGCTGGTCTGCCATGCAGAGGTCCCGGGTTCGATTCCCCGACCGGGAGATAAATGTATATATATAAAGTGTATGGCCTACATTTATTCGTGAGTTTGGGCGTAATTTGTGGTTCTATGTGTGTGTCCATGGCACCAGCGACATCATTATTCCTTAGTTCTGTTGTACAGTTCTGTTGACAGAAGTACTGGTACTTAGTAGCTCTACTAGTTCCTTGTGAAAGAGTTCGTCTTCGTTCGTCGCTTGTGAAAGCAGTAATGTCAGCATTACTGTGTTCCGGTTTTGAAGGCTAAGGGTGCTGGTGGAATTACGGGCACATGGGACTTGTTAACTTATGGCTCAGAGTGAAGGGCGCAGTGGCAGTGCCCATAAGATCTTTGCGATTTAAAAGTCTGAATGGCACTGCAACTGTTATGGATAGGCGTTTCGCTTACCACCAGGCGAACGACAAAAACAAAACTAAACAAACTTTTTTTACACAACTATTGGTATTTTCTTCCCATTTCTTCACAGAAATACTGAGAATTTCTCTCCCACTGGTTCTGCGAATGAGTTTTCAGTCTAGAGTAGCTAGACTACAGCCCCGCACAGGTTTCCCTAGTGCAGGGCTATGGGTGTGTGCGTTATTATTATTTACAGTGGCGGAGGTGTCCTGTAGCGTCTGAACCCGGTGAGCCGTGGTCTAGGAGCCTTCAAGTCCGTTGCGTAATATGTTATACGGTAAGGTTGCTAACGGATGGACTGAATGTCTGCAGTTAATGCGTGCAGTCATGATTTCAACTGCGTGCAGTTGTGACTTCAACTACAAGTATCGGTTGCAGTCTATGTGAACGATAGTTAGAGAATCAAACGCAGCAATTCACATTCTTACCAGGATATGTGATTTGTTTGAAACAACTTCGTTTATTTTAGTAATGGCAAAAGATAACCATTACTAAAGGTTTAATCAACATAATGGTAAAATAAGACCATGACTGGTAAAACTTTTCTAGACAGATTTATTTTACGTTTGCACAATTCTGAAAACATTTTTTGTAATGGCGCTTTTTTTTTGTTTACAATTTTGATCGCAAGTTGCATCGCAGAATGTAATCGGGGATTCCAGACGTGTGTTTGTTGACAAATAAACATCTAATTTTTATTTTAGTGAACGAAAAATTTGTTATTACAATACAATTCAATTCATGTAAAACCTAGATTAATTAGATAATTAAGTCAATCCGCAACGTAGGCTTCGTCTGGAAGACACAAATTAAACCAGCAACAGGCTTCGTCATATAAAAATTAATAATTTTAAAATAATAATAATTTTAAATTTAAAAATTAATATTTTTTTATATGACGAAGCAACTATTACAATGAAAAAGAACCGCTCTGAATCTTAGCTAGTTCAAATGTCGTACCGCACTGAATGGCCAATGAAATTTATGCACCAAGTAAGATTCAGAACGTGGATCACAGCCTCTCCGACGACCTAATGAATTCTCCTGATGAATTCACAAATTAAAGTGGAGAATTTCGATAGTAATATATTTATTTCCGCAACTACAAGCAAAGTCAGCATTAGGAACCACAAATGTTCTGAACACAGTGACAAGCACAAGTAGCATTTGCGCCTCCATTTCGTCGTCCAAGAATAGACTAAACTCCTGAGCTAGGTGTGATTAAAAGACAGCTCGTCCTTTTTTCCATTGGTGTATTCTATTTTGACATTTAACTCTTCATTTCCTTAAACAAATAAAACATTTTAAGACTCCTATAACGTAGTTCTTCGCTACGGTTAAGTAGAGCCTTAGTCTTATAAAACCTCTTTTATTTCGTGCTTTCGCATCAATTTCTGGTATTTTTGACCTGACCTTTATTTACACATTATCCTTAATCTGGGTCTCGAATCCATAAAATATCGATTAATCTTAATTATTATCGATTTTTGCTAGTGTTGCTGCGTTTCGACCAACTTCAGAAATAGTTATCAGTATCGTTGTTCGCTCCGTGGTTCCAAAGCTTGCTTGATTTTAGACATACAGCAGTTCTATATTTTCTCAACCGCAGTTTTGAAGTTTGCAAAACAAAGTAAATGTCTTACGTAATATTTACTATGAGAACATTACTATGATAGTAACGGATATTTTTAGACGGATTACATATGTACACGGTAAATACATATGTAAATATTATGAGCCTCATTTGTGAACCTGTTTTTGTGTTTATAGTTCTTATGCCCGATGTACATTGACTTACAATTATATACTGTGTCTAAAATAGTCTAAATATCTTGCCATACCTGTTTTCGCATAAAAACTTTTTCACCACACCATAGAGAAATTTTGTTTTTACAGTATGTCAAAGATACATTGACATAACGAAATATATTTTAGGCGTATGTCGTAATTATATTTCTATAATACGCTATTGCTAAAAAACCGCTTGAAAATCATTCTTCCATACTTAAAAACCTTTGTGGAATCTCAAGTTCCTCAAAAACAATATGTCAAGTTACGATCGAGCAATCACAGTCTTTTCCCCTGATGGTCAACTTCTCCAAGTGCAATATGCGCAAGAAGCAGTCAGAAAGGGATCAGCTGTTGTCGGCATTAGAGGCAAGACATGCATAGTTCTGGCTGTCGAAAAGAAGTCTGTTGCTAAATTACAGGAAGAACGAACTGAAAAGAAAATCGTTGGTTTGGATGAACATGTTGTTATGGCTTTTGCTGGATTAAGAGCTGATGCTAGGGTGCTTATTACACGGTATGTTTAGCCCCATTGACCTCACGAATGTTCTAAATTATGGATTAATTGTTTATGACCTACTTTTTAAACCGTCAGTAGGTTAAACACGTAATGCGAAAGATAGCCCTGTGGTATTGATATCATATACTCGTATTTCTGGCTGAATGTTGCAGATTAAACCTCTTTTTAACCGACTTCAAAAAAGGAAGAGGTTCTCAATTCGACTGTATGTTCTTTTTTTTTGTATGTATGTTACGCGATAACTCCGGTATTTGTGAACCGATTTTTATGATTCTTTTTTTGTTGGAAAGGGGGTACTTCCATAGTGGTCCCATTTCATTTTGAAGAAAATCATCCACCTCGAAGGGTGTCTGTTCACGCATGAAGATTCATTTTTATAAATAGCACCTAACTTCAATTAGAGCGATTACTTTAATAGTTGATTTTGCTATTTCTTCAATTCAAGGCGTTTTTCTCTCAATATACTTTGTGTAGTGTCGTAGTGAGAACCTATTTTTATTATCTCCAGTGTCAAGTCCTGTCTACTGGCGAACTAGAGGATATTTCAATAAAACTTAGCAAATAGACGTAATTCCACGTACTTTTGAGGTCGGTTTTTTTAGTACTCTGTACTGAGATTATTTTACTAATTAGTCGTCAATGTCTTGGTAGCGTTACCAGCTAATTATCAGTCAAACGCTTAACATAATTGGCAGAAAAAGTGTTTTTCTGGCAATAAGCAAAAAGACTGGCAAAAAGACTGATGGTTAGTAGAAATTAGAGTTAATACCAAAACGCTGGAAAGGCAGAATGCCGAACACACAGGGTTGTCTTTTGCTGGTCTGGAAATCTGGCATTTCCTAGCTTAAAGAGAGGATTTAATACATTTACTTATGAAATTATATCTTTCAGACATTGACTTACAATTATATGGACGTCGGGTCCGCGCTAAAAAGTGTCCGCACTTGTAAGGCGTTAAAATCGTATACAGAGCGCCAAACTCCGCTTTAGTCTTCATTTGTTCGACTGACAGCGCGATACTGCGATGACATTACAATTTAAATTTCGAATAGGTTGACTTGGGACATTTTTTTCGTGGTTTTTGTATTAGACCCGTCGTCCATTTATTTGTAAGTCAATGCTTTCAGAGCTCAAATAGAATGCCAATCCCACCGCCTCACAGTCGAAGACCCAGTTTCCGTTGAGTACATAACGCGTTACATAGCTGAGATGAAACAAAAATACACACAAAGCAATGGACGGCGGCCTTTTGGCATGTCATGTTTAATCGGTGGATTTGACACGCATGATGGGCAGCCGCATTTGTTCCAGACTGAGCCTTCAGGAATTTATTATGAATGGAAGGTAAACTCAGTTTTTGGTTTTCTGAAAATATATGGGATGTTTAGGAGCTTTTATCACGTGATACAGTAAAGAGCAAGCTAGGCACAAGTTTTAATTTCAACTTAATGTAAACTTCAAGATGTTCTTGGCTTTAACCTGGTCACTAACGAGCGTAGTCTTTCCGTAGTTCGGGACTTGTTGACAAAATGATTTTATTTCACAATCCTTTTTTGGCCAATTGTCCAGGCCAGCGCAACAGGACGTTGTGACAAGACGGTTCGTGAATTTCTCGAGCAGAACTTCAACAACGACATCGTAGCTACTGAAAGAGGGACTGTAAAGTTGGCTATCAAAGCTTTACTGGAGGTTGTACAGTCCGGGCAGAGGAATTTAGAGGTAATAATATACTACAAAATAGTAGTAAGATCTTTTCTAGACTTTAGAAGGGAATAGTGTTAACGAGTCACGCCTTGTAAGGTACAAAATCATGTAAGAAACGTTTTAGAGCTAGAGTCGAATTCGTGTTAAGGCGTTATAGTCATTAAAAATACTTAATTAGTATCAGAACGGTCTCAGCAGTTACAATTTTCATTAAATGGACCGTCTAATTGTTTTTCGGTCTGTAATTCTACCGTCTTATAAACTTAGATCCGAGAATACGGTTTTAAACCTACATTACACCTAATTTCCGCCAGGTCGTGCCAGCCGCGGTCACGGGCTGACTGAAACATCGGGACAATAAGTTAATCCCTATTTGCAATGTTAATAAAGTCTAACATTGGATGCGCTTGGTTTTTGGATTTCGAAGTCATCCTACGTATATCAGGATCTCCATTTTTGTTTTGGAAAATTGAACCTTATTTATTAGGTCGAGCGCATGGTTGTTACTCTGTTTAGCATCAATTAGGGATATACACCGCAAGAATTTGACTTACCATGTAATTCTATTTTACTATTGCAGCCATGCAGTTCAATTATGTAAGCCAAAAATGTTTATCTTTCTGTATCAATGGAATGTCACTCTAACGATAGCGTAGGAATGATAACTGATGAATTCTCATTGACGACTGTTATTGGGTGACCATTATTAATTTGTAGGTAGCAGTGATGCGGAACAACCAACCTGTGGAAATGCTCAACCAAGATGCGATCAGCAGCATCGTCAATGAGATCGAGAAAGAGAAAGACGAAGCTGAAAACAAGAAGAAGTAACTGGAGTAGTGACTTTAAATAACATTAAGAATTTGATTTGACATTGTTGGTTGTTACTAGGGTTTTCATTCTCGAGCTCGAAAATCTCGTCGATTGTTTGACATTTTCGAAACTGTACACTGATGTTTTCAGTCTCGTTAATGTAGACTTTTGAGACCATTGACTTACAAATAAATGGACGACGGGTCTAATACAAAAACCACGAAAAAAATGTCCCAAGTCAACCTATTTAAACGTAGTGACATGTAAAGGAATATGAAAAAGCTAAAACATTGAATTTAAATTGTAATGTCATCGCAGTACTGTCTAATTTTGCTTGTTTCGCTGTCTGTCGAACAAACGAAGACTAAAGCGTGAATGATGCTCTGTATACGATTTTAACGCCCTATAAGTTCGGACACTTTTTAGCGTGGATCCGACGTCCATATAATTGTAAGTCAATGTTTGAGACTAAGTAACTTAATTGAACAGAATTAAATCGTTTTTATTGCTACGTTTTTATACGTTATGACATAAGGAGCCGAGAGGTGGACACATCAGTGTATATACACAATCAGTGTATATACACTTATTACTATACCATTGAGGATATACTCAATTTTACTAGATGTATTTATTCCAAGTGATTGATTAAACTTTAACACTTTCACTGTTCTGCGGAGTCATGCAAAGCTATTTGAGGTAGTATTATACTCTCAAAATATCCTAGCCTATAAATATGGAAACCTAAATTTCTCAAAAGTCTGGTTGTTACCGGGATTTTTGAAATCGCCCCGAGCCTCTATTTTTTCCCGGGACGCGGAAAGCAGGAAGACTGAAAGCCTTGGTAGGTACTTATTACGAGTTTTCAAAGTCAATAATCGCTTGCGATCATATGAAATGTATGTAAAGCAAAATGTATAACGAAAACAAAAACTGTTGTTCACGTATTGCTAATTAACATCGATCTGTTTCATAAAACTAATTTGTTTTTATTGAAAAGCCTCGAATAAACCTAACGTTGAATACACGTGTTTCGTTTTTACACCTACCAATTTGTACACAAATGATGATGAGGTAGGAAAAAAACGGTTTAAAAAACTGACAACATTATCAAATGTGTTTTCAAGAATTAGCAAATCATTTCTTGTTTATTAGAATATTTTATACATGACTATGATAATTTTTGCTGTATAATTTGTCGATTTGTTTATTTGATATTCAATATTAGTTATTATTGGGTACCTATATACTAAATCTATGGTTATTATTAATTAGATATAGGGTCCTGACGTCAATAATGACAATAATTGTTTTTTTATGAACAAAATCGACTTTAAAAGTTACATCTATTTGCCAAGTTTTGTTGAAATTGACTAACGGAAAGGGGGTGAAATCCAATAAACCGGATTCATAATTTGCCACCCCTAATTTGCCACCTTTAGATGTGGAATATTTTCTTTAAATTTGAATGGGGCAACTATTGAGGTCGAATCACGAATGTCGTAGCAATCGCGTAATAAAATAAATAAAAATATATTCGAATTGAGCACCATCTCATTTTTTGAAGTCGGTTAAAAACGTATTTAAATGTTTTTGCAGCTTGACAAGTTTATATTGAAGCTACGTGTAATAAACATAATAGTATTAGTTTTGATTAAAATGGTTTCGGTAATGAAGAATTGTTATCTATTTATGATGAAAGTGGATAAATTTATCGTAATGCGTCGGTGGTACATCCGAATATGTTGAAGTAAATAAAGTATTTTGATAAAACAAACCTACAATTAAAAAACCCCTTTATAGGCTGAAAAAGTTTCCTATTGCGTAGGCAAAGATAAAAAAGTTATTGAATTACCCCTTTCCTGCGAATTCTTTCGAATAAAACTTCTCATGTACCTGTAACAAAAAATTGAAAAATTAAAATCATTTAAACGTCATAAACACACCTCTACCACCATCTACCGTAAATTGATCGTACTACATGACAATACGCTCGACCGAACCGTCCGAACTAGTCCGCAAGAAACGTCAAGAGATGCCGCTGTAAGTAGTTAAATGGCCGTCGTACGTTCATTCACCTTTCTTTTACGATAATAAACATAAACTGAGTTTTCAAAGGTTACTATAAAGTTGAATGATAAAACCAGCGCTTTATAAAATTGTGATAATGTTTAAAAATGGTATTGTAATAGGTTATACTCGACAACTGTGTTTAATAGTTATTATAACTTGTAAGTTTAAGTGGGTTTTAATGACTTGTAAACTTGTTACAATCAGCATGAAATAATCTAAGCTTTTAACATTTAGTAAATGGGGTGCCTTTTTCTGTGTATCTGTGTCTTTGTATGTTGCCTGTCTGCGATATTGCAGTTTAGTGTTGTAAAAAACTCGAGTCCAGAAGTCTACATTTATTAGCTCGACTCAATTTTGCACGGCTCGGTGGCCTAAAAAAACTCACGAGTCCAACGCGAGTCATCGGAACACAAGACTCGAGTCGTAAAGCTAACTCAAGTTTGAACAAAACTCGAGTTCGAAAACTCTTCTCAAAGCGACTTCCGCACTACAAAGTTGCGAGGACGACAAGCAGGGTACAATTTTATTGAAACTCTATTAATGCCGACGCATTAAATATAAAACAAAAATAATGTTTAATTATACTATTGTTTAACACGTCACAACACAACACCGCTCAGTAGGTATACTTACTAGACTCGAGCTCGTCTCGTTACATAAATAGACTCGAGCACTAATGTCGAACTCGAGTCTACTTAGAAACTCGATACATTTTTAATACTTCGAGCAGTGAGTCTCTGTCTTTATGAGTCGCGTCTTGTGATTTGGAGTAGAGTCCTAAAATGTAGACTCCCGGACTCGAGTTTTTTACAACACTATCGTAGTAACTTGAAAGTTAAAATTTAATCAGGATTGTACTAAGCAAAGTTTGGTAAACGTCTGCACTTCTGCAAGTTTTCTTGAAACCACTCATCATTGTAATTCCACTCCACTGAGATTAATGTTGCAATTATGACAATATTCATTATCCTGTAGGCTTGTATAGTTCATGACCTACGAACTATTAGGAATATATTCCCTACACTGACCGACATGAACTAGTTCGTCTTGCACGGTTTTAGTAGTTCATAGTTCTTTTTCGTTCACCTGTCTTTTATACAGTAGGAACGCTGCGAGCGGGACAAATAGCGATCCTTCACTACTTTTAGTACAAGTTCGAGTGGGATGCACGATTGAACGTTGCCAACTCGTTCTAAGTCTCTAATACGTATCTACATTATGTGTGTACACAAGCTTGCAAAAAAGTAATATTTTTTGGTAGGTATCTTTACGTATAATATCAACCTACGTGTACGAGTATATGAAACACCATTCTAACTATAATTCTTATTTTGTAAAAAAAAGGATATTTTGTTAGAATGACAGTCTTTAAACTTGTAAAATATGAAGGAAAATCAAATAGTACCGATTCTATACATACCTCCTAATACTAGAAATCCGTAGTAGTTCACGTGAATAAAATTACTAGTTTGGAGCGTTCGTTCAATGTCCGAGCAAGGACAAGACGAACTAACTAACTAAGGAACTAGATGAAGTAAATGAACTAGAAGACCGACCTAGTTCATTTGATCGATTGAACTAACTAGGATCGCTCCCTCTAACTACTGATCAGCTATACGTCTGTTATTCTGCTAAAATCTAGTTGCAATGACAGTTGAAACTTAATAGATTGTCAGTGGAATGTCAGTGATGGCATTCGTTCATTCAATCACTAACGATCGATTTTTTGATTATTGCCTTACTAAAACTACAATGGAAATGATTATGCACATCTTAATTTTTATCTATTTTAATTGGCAATTTAGTCTTCAAATTAAATACTGTAGTATCCTTTCAGAGCAGACAAGATGCTGAAATCACAAAACGCACTGAAGGGCTCTTGGTCTATGAAACATCTGATGAAAGGTGGATTACCACTCACGCTCAAAAGAAAACTCATGGACGTGTGCATTCTACCCATCCTCACCTACGGCGCACAAACCTGGTCACTGACAGCGCGGCAAAAGTTGAAACTTGGGGACTGCCAACGAGCTATGGCGCGCAGCATCCTAGGAGTCAAATTGTCAGACCGAATCAGGAACAGAGACTGCGCTCCAAAACACGAATCGTTGATGTGGGCCAACAAGCCGGTGAACTAAAATGGCAGCCCATTTCAGCGGGTCACATCTGCCGCATGTCAGACGAGTCGTGGGCAAAGGCCACCACAGAATGGATCCCCAAATTTAGAAAACGATCATGCGGCAGCCAAAGCGTCGATGGAGAGATGAGGTAGACGCGCACCTAAAAGACTGGATCTCAGTGGCGCAAAACAGGGAGATGTGGAGAAGGGAGAGAGGCCTTTGCTCAGCAGTGATACAGTATAGACTTTAAAAAAAATAATAGTAGACTATATAATAGACGTGCCATCAAATCGCCATTGAAGAGCAGAATACCCAAAATTGCAATGGCAGTTCGATGATGGCTTCTCACTGACAATCCCCTACTCTTAAATTTTAGCAGAATATCATACTCACAAAAGCCTGTCATTGACAATATCGACAAGCAAATGAGGTGATTTAAAATTAATAGAATTGGCCTCGATGACATTACAATAATACTGTAACCATGTCCTGGCGGTGTAATTAGGACAGTCTGAAATTACAGGCACGTGGGACTTGTTAACTTATGTCTCAGGGCGGCGGGCGCAGTGGCTGTGCCCCTCAGATCTTTGTGATTTAAAGCTCTGAGTGGCACTGCAACTGTTGTGGATGGGCGTGTCGCTTAGCCCGTCCTGTCAATTGGACGTAGATAAGCAAAAAGGATCCAATCCACAAAATTATCAAAAAATGAGTTATATGTACCAAACGGTTCCTAAAGTCTAACCTCTTTGATAGCAAAAAAAATCCAACATATAAACATAAATAAATATATCTGGAGTTACATGACATTATAAATTTTGAAAATAAAACAAGGTGAAAAACGCTTTTAAACTTCAAACTGCCATATTCGAAAGTGAGTGGATGTGTATTGGATGCTTTTTGATACTAATTGGTATCATAAAAATTGACCACAAAAGTTCGTGAAATCACATCTATTTCCCAAGATTGAAAGCGGTTACCGGAAAGTGCGCAGAACGGATTCATCCCCTAGTTTGTCACCCTTATATTAATATTTAAATTTACTCTTTCCAACAAAAAAGGAATCATCAAAAATGGTTCACAAATTAAAAAAAAAGAGTAATCGTGTAACAATACACACAAAAAAAACCAGTCGAATTGAGAACCTCCTTTTTTTAAAGTCAGTTAAAAAAAAGTCTGCAGACTTCCCAACTCCTCTACTACTTACGTGAACATCATTAAATTGTCTCGGCGTAGGGCTTAAACTTTTTTAGAGTTTGCTGTTTTATATAGGCGAATTGTTTAAACTTTTATATAAGTTTTATTATAATAGTTATGCAATGGATACATAAGTGGATTTTACACTATATAATAATTTGAGTCTATAAATAAACGTTACGCCTAAATCTTAGAAAATGTATACACTGTAGTGACCCTCTTTCTTGAGACCTATGTATTTGCAACAGACGGATGTAAGTGGGTGACATCGGATGTTTTTTTTAAACGAATTATAAAATACGCACACACTCATACTCAATATAGCCCCGCACTAGGGAAACCTTGTGTCGCGGGTGCCATAGACACATAGACAACCACAAATTACACCCAAACTCACGAGAGAAATAAATGTAGACCATACAAATATAACCTGGTACCTCTGCGTAGCAGTCCGTCATGGTAAGCCACGGAAGCAGTTAAGTGCTTTATAACGACTTTGAAAACTGCGTTACGATTTACAATTAGAACTTTTCGAAAAAGCGCTATTTTAAAGGTATCCCAATGCAATATGTAGTAAACCTAAATACGTACTTATTTAAGCATATTAAGGCCACGAAATACGCAAGGACTTTTTTTACAGCCGGAGCTCAATGTCAAAACTCTTTGCAAAAGTTATACCTTGCATCATTTACGTAACGTTTAGCACAATAAACTAAGCAGAATATGGATTCTCATCCGAGGCAGTATTTCTTATTTTTCTTTTTTCACAGTTCTCCAGATTTACGCAGGCAATTTTTTTTTCACTAGATATTTGGGAGAATGAAAAAATATAAAGAAAGGTTACTGGATCTCAAGATTTGTAGTAAATTTGAAAATTTGAATTCTAGATTCAAATTACATGCTTATCGGTTGGGCTCCTCGAAATTTTTTTTACTACACCATTGCAAACAGTGCCACGAGAGATACTTGTGACTCGCTTTCTATAACAATGAAAGTATCCTTCCTGTATATTTTAATACATTTTTTGCATAGATTAACATCTATATGCATTGAGTAATGGCAGACGATAAATAAATGACAACTAGATATAGTCAACAGCACATTAAACTAAGCACTGTTCGAATATCGTCTCTGAAGTAACGGGACGAGATCCGTCAATGTGTACCTTGATTGCTGCCATCCATACTTAAGATGATCTTATAATTTATCCATGGTTAAAGCCAGGAAGGATGTTCCGTCCATTAGAACAAAACTATCATTAACATTCAATTGTATGGCGCCATTATGGTGTGACGTCACACCGGTATTACCATTAATAACCATATTTATAAACTGCTGCATGTAATAACGCTCACAATGACGTTCACAATCAACATAGCCCCGCACTAGGGAAACCCTGTGTCGCGGGTGCCATGG
>NW_020653391.1:662039-715512 GCF_003589595.1 Hyposmocoma kahamanoa
TTAAGCAACACTCCTGTCCATACCATAGTTTCTATATCTATGGTCCATACCGTGCAGTTCCACTCTGATCTTTAAGTCGCAAAAATCTGAGGGACACTGTCACTGCGCCTGTCACCCTGAGACATAAGTTGACAAGTCTCATATGGCGGTAATTTCACTGCAGTATGGTGGCAATACTTCCCTGGGCGAACTCATTCCCAAAGAGCTCTTCTGCTACGAAGACTTTAAAAGCTTTCCTTCAACGAGAAAGCGAAGAAAAAAAAATCAGTGTTAATTTACATCATCCTCGAAGTGACCTTGAACTGATTAACGAGAGTTACATTTCCTGTTACATATACAGTTACTAATTATCATTTAGTTTAATACACATTGTATTATTATGACACATTATTTGTACAGTCAAGACGAAATCAAAACTTGACTTGACCGTTCTTATCGAGTTCTTAGGTTTTCGCGATTGTTACACATAGGAAATGAAACTATTTTTCCGGATTTAAATCGCGTATATTTGTTTTTTCAAACAAACCGACGTTTCGGGCCCTTTACAGGTCCCATGGTCACGGTTGACTGAGGTGGTACAGTCTTCAACCAGTTATGTCTAATATTAATGCAAACCACCCTACTTTTTCACTATAGTTACAATAGTTATTAATTAAATACCTTATTTTTACCGTTTTTGACCGTTCTTACCAAAAGCGGCATAGAGTTGCATTTAAGCGTGAAACATACAGAGAGCTAGTGCGGGTCGGGCGCTGTGTATTTATAATATTTATATGCACGACAACATACCGAGCACAGGCGCGGGACGGGCGGCGGGCGCACATTGACTTGTGTTGTCGTCCATATAAATACACGGACCCGACCCGCGCCCGACCCGCACCCGCTCTCTGTGTGTTTCACGCTTTATATCTCAAGTGTCAAGCTTCAAGTGATCTTGACCCTGTACATCGACGACTACGTCCCAAATTTTAAATGTCAAACTAAAATATCAGTTCTATTTATTGAAGGTCACAAGACATGTAAATATCAGTGAGTAACGCTTGAGAATTATTTAAAAAGTAAGTTTTTAATTCTTACACGTAACTATCGCAACAAAAACGCATTCGAAGTAGAGCTTCTTGTGAAGGAGCTCGTCCAGGAAAGTGCTGCCACCTTAACCTATTGCCGTCGTGAAACAGTAATGAAAATTACTGCGTTCCGGTTTTGAGGGGAAAGGGTGGCATTGCTCCACAGTTCTTTGTGATTTCAATCTGCGAGTGGCACTGGAACTGCAATGGACAGACGTGTTGCTTACCACCTGGCGCACAACTTGATCGTCACGGCACTTGCTATCATAAAAAATATTATTTCATAATGTAACATCGCTAATATTGACTAAAATAAAATTATAACTTTCTTATATAATAATTGCAACACTTTTATTAAAAAAACCGACCTCAAAAGTTCGTGGAAAAATCTATTTGCCAAGTTTTATTGGAATCGGTTACCAAAAAGTGCGTGAAACCGGATTTATCCACTAGCTTGTTACCCTTAGAGGTGGAATATTTCCATCAAATTTAAATGGGACCACTACTGAGGTACCCTTTTCAACAATAAAAGAATATAAAAATCGGTTCATATTTGCCGGAATGATCGCGTAAGATAAAAAAAATACAGTCGAATTAAGAACCCCTACACCCCTTTTTTTAAGTCGGTTAATAAACCGACTTTCAAAAGTTTGTGGAATTTAATTTATTCGCCAAGTTTTATTGAAATCGGTCAACGGAAAGGGCGTGAAACACAATAAACCGAATTCATCCTCTAATTTGTGAATATTTTCTTCAAATAGAATGGAACCACTTCTGAGGTACCCCGTTTCCAACAAAATAAAGTATAATCGAAATAAAAAAATGCAGTCGAATTAATTAACCTCCTCTTTTTTGAAGTCGGTTAAGTAAAGTATACTACTTTGTATCGTTTTTGTAATACGCTTATAATTAGTGCGAATTCCACTAAACTTGCTCATATTTCAGATAAACGCTGTCTACAATTTCTTATATAATTTATGATGACGTTTTATTGTTTAGAAACGCCAAAAACGTAATCTGATCGTGTCATATTATTATGTAAAGAGTTGCCCGCTGGATAGGATTGCTATATAATTAGACTGAGAAATCGACATGACACGGACCATTAGATCCTTTTTTTCAATACTCTAAGATTAGATCATGTTTCTCTTCTCACTCGTAGTTTAAGATGCGCGCTAAAAATGATTTTTTTATTAAAATGACCATAGACAATATAAAATTTTAAAAGTTCTTTGAAAACACCTTTTTGGCCGGCTGGCCAAATACTACATACATAATACAGTATTTGGCTAAATACTGTAAGGCCAGACAAAACCATATGGGGTATTTCCATAGATTTCAATTTGTCGTTCACAGGTTTACCAAAGTAAATAAAGGATGTATTAATTCCCCAAGCCTATTTATCACAATAACAAAATCGGCAAAGGAAGCACATAGTTTGAGCTGTGTAACAACGGTATACCGGTCAATTTCGGTTTCCTTACAGACCTGCTGACTTGATAGTCAAATTGCTTTTTTCCTCAAGTTAATTGTAATGTTTTGAGGACTTCCAGCCCATAAGTCGCGATTTTTTTGTTATGTACTACTTTTTTTAGCCAATATCGAACGTAAAGTACTTTGGACACTTAAAATACATCTTTTTTTTATAATATCAAGAGACGGGACGAACAAGTCGTGCGCCTGATGGTAAGCCACACACCTGTCCATAACAGTTGCAGTGCAAATCAGGGTTTTAAATCGCAAAGATCTGAGGGACACTGTCACTGCGCCTGTCACTCTGAGACATAAGTTGACAAGTCCCATGTGCCGGTAATTTAACCAGCACTGTTACCCTTCAAAACCGGAACACAGTAATGTTGATATTACTACTTGGCGATAGAAATAGGTAAGGTGGCAGTAGTTCCGTGGACAAATTCTTTCACATGGAGCTCTACTGCTACTAAATCTACACCACTTACCACTTATGATATGTTTATCATAATAATGGTCTCACGTAAAGAAGGCAAAGGCGTGCCGATTATGAACAAACGCGTTTAGTACTTCGCAAGTATGATTTAAACTATAGTTTTGTTTAGATTATGATAGTAGTAGCATAGACTATAATAAAAAGGAAGGGGGGAGTAATAGCACTAGCCGACAGGCTAATAAAACAGGTAATAAACCCGGCCAAGAAGGTATAGAACAGGCCTAGGATGAGGTTCCGTGGTCGTTATTTGACATAAACATCTAATGGTTTTTAACTGGTCGAAATTATATGAGATCTATGAAAATACACTTCCACGCTAGGTCCTTCTCTATATTTCCATATAATAATGGATGCATTTTGAAATTCTCCGAAGGTGTCCCTCTCAATTTGAGACAGGTGTTCTTTATGTGTTACTTTTTTTACAATGTCACTGGCAACTTGGTACCAACTTCAAATAAATGATTGGAAAATGGCGGGAGGAAAATGAAAAACAATGAGAGCTAAGATTGGAATTGAGTTATATATGTCTATGAGAAATATTATTATCTAAATAAATACATAAATTACACGAAATACGAAGAAAATGAATGTAATATATAATGGTGCATTTTTGTTGTCAATCATCTCGCGCAAAACCTCGAAAATCGAAGAAAAATGCCTTATTTTGCTACTTTGGAGTGCAAAAATGATAACCCCATCTATAATATGTATTATTAATGGTGGTATTTCATATCATCGTTAAGTTTTATTTTAGATACTTTTTTTGGTCAATTCAATAAATCAAAATCATCAAAACAGTCAATTTGGCAATATGGTCGCTTCTTTTTTGGAGAACTAAGTAAATATATCGAATTCGTCGTCGTTCAGCTATTGACCGCTAGATAGAAGCACATTGCATTGATCGAAATTTCAATATAAAATTAAAACGTAACTTGCAACAATCAGTACTAAACTTTCAACGATATGCCAACAGGGTAAAGTTTCAATAATATTTAACAGTCCAGAATGTCTTTTTTCAAATTAGAGACCAAGTAAGACCAATCATTATCAACTTTTCATAGTTTTCAAATTGTGATCGTGTGTGAGTGTTGGCGACAGCGGTTCCGATAGTAATCGAGATTTAAGGCATTTCCATTTTTCCTTCCGTAGTTTGTACTGTACACAAATCGACATAAAATTAATTAAGCTGCCTACTATTTCGTTACAAAAATTCGCATCATCCCGTTCCGCGGCAAGGTGAATCGTGCCTTAGGTATACAGGACACAAACCACAGTCTGAAACTATCTTTAAACAGCACGTTATAACCACAACTCGTGTACGGTATACCGCGCAATAAAACAAGCTATCGCGAGTGCAGTGGTACACGGGTGGACCGAAATAGACCCACTTCCCGGTTTGATGAACTTGACATTAAGATGAACGTAAACCATAGAGCAAAGTTTATGGTAACAATTTTTATTATGTTTATGAGTTTTTGAGCTATTAAAATTTCCAAAAAGTAAGTACGACGAATAGCTTGTTGAAAAAAATCATATAACATTGTTTGTTGACAGAAGCACTTGATATTGTATTTGTATTTAAACGGGGATGCGTGATATTTCAGTATAATCTAACCTATTTATTTATTGCATACATGTATATTGAGAAAAAAAAGGTGTTAAGATTAGGTTCAAGTAAGGATATTGCAATTTTTATGATTTAATATGACGCAAAAGAAACAATTAAAACACTAAATATCAATCAATCTATTAAAATTTTTACACATTCCATTTTCCCAGATCGTCATTAAATACTCACAGATTAGCACTAGGAGTAGTATTAATATTGGCTTATGGATTTTATTATAAATTTGTACGGCTTTATAGTTTTTTTTTAACAATGATGACATTAATACTATTTGCGTTTTAAGCCTTATTGTCGCACATTTTTTCCGACCCAATTTAAATTGTTATGGAAATAAATAAATATAGAAGTTGTCAACATTTGTCTCTTGGCTGTGACTCTCAAAATTGGGAGGTTGTTAGACAAATCTCGGTGAGTTGCTTTAGCGAAATCGAGAATATTCTTAAATCCACAGTCTATAATTAATGTGTTCTGCCCGTACTCACACATGGCGCGCCGAAACGTGGACGTTCACGAAGGAGACAGCACACACAAAGGATAAAAACATTTCATGTTCGAGATATTAAGTTCAGAATACCGAATTTAGATTGCGAAGCAAAGTTATATAAGCAGGCGTTTTTCCACCAAACCAAAGTGAAGTTAGATAGTAGTGTAGCAAGTTATAATAACGGATAATTACCTATTTGAGTTTTTTTTAACTTTTTTATTTTATGATGTCAAGTGATGAAGCGATAGTTGCAGTGCCACGCATAGAAAGCGCAAAGATCTGAGGGGTACTGCCACTGCGCCCGTCATCGTCACCCTGAGACATATAGTTGACCAAGTCCCATGTGCCTGTAATTTTCCCTTCAAAACCGGAAAACCGGAAACTGCCGTAATGCTCACATTACTGTTTGGCTAGAAATAGGTATATTGGCAGTACTTTTCTGGAAGAACTCTTTTACAAGGAGTTCTAGTGCTGTTTAAGTTGAGTTAGTTCAACACAGACCTATTATACACATCGACGCTGGAATGGTAATAAATAAAAGTATTTTTTTAAGAAAAAAAAAAATCGTAACTGTAGTTTTCCTTTTAATAAATAAGATTAAAATGTTATAATTATTAATGCAAAGATCGAAACTTCACTTAGAAAAAATTCCTTCGTTCCGGCCAGATTCAAATCGACGTCTTCTAGCAAACCGTCGCAGACCCTATGCCAACTAAGCCAAGGAACGAACCAGCGGACTTCATGAATTTTTCAACGGCTTTTTAAAAAACCAAATACAAAGATCCGACAACAAGCACAAAGAAAAATTCGTGACATCCACTGGTTCATTCCATGAATTAGTTGGCATAGCGTCTGACACGGTTTGCTAGGAGCCGTCGGTTTGCATCCGGCCGGATCGAAATAATTTTTTCTAAGCGTTTGATCGTTGTGTTAATAACTGTAACCAACTAGTAGTATATACTATAACCAAATAGTAATATCACAATTAACTGCCTCCGTGGCCGAACGGTTACCATGCCGGACTGCCACGCAGAGGTCCCAGGTTCGATTCCCGGGCTAGGAGAAATGTTTGTATGGCTTACATTTATTTCTCTCGTGAGTTTGGGTGTAATTTGTGGTTGTCTATGTGTGTGTCCATGGCACCCGCGACATAGGGTTCACTAGTGCGGGGCTATGTTGATTGTGAACGTCATTGTGAGCGTTATTACATGCAGTAGTTTATAAATATGGTTATTAATGGTAATACCGGTGTGACGTCACACCATAATGGCGCCATACAATTGGTTCCCTAGTGCGGGGCTATGTTGAGTGTGTGCGTTATAAAAAAAAAATGAATATCATGTTGGTGAAACGTTCTTCCATTCAATAAAAATTTAAATAAAAGTAGATATGATTTTTTTTTAAATTACTTTATATCGCAGTCCTGTAATATTTTCCAAATGCACGTTAGCCATTTTGCCTTTTCAGCGTCGACATATTTTATTTAGCCAGACCTATTTCTACATGGCGACCCTGCCTGTCCTGATTTATTACGTTTCGTGAAAATATACGGGTAGAAACCGAAAGATCAGTTACTTGGCAAGACATGGGATATGGGAGATAAAAACGAGTTATCACTGAGAGTAAGGAAAAGGATTGTGGGCAGAGATTGTTGATAAAACACCGAACTTGCAGCGGGTAGCCCACTGGCTACTTCTCAGAATGGCAAAGTGACCGAGTTAAATGGCCTGCAAAAGAAAAAGCCTCTTATCAGCAGTGGGTGGGATTTCCGGCTGAAATAGACAAAAATAATCGAAACTATGATTATTACAATTTATATAACTTTACATTATTCGATCGGCTTCGAAATAATTTTGTTTGTTTGGTCAGTCGTAACTAACGGACCAGCCACCTTATAATTTCAGTATTAAATGTCCCAAGCTTACACAATATTTGATTGATAACAGTTATTTGTTATGCAAGGCTGCAAAGTTGTTGTCTAACGCGAGTGCTTGTATTGAACCACGAGTGACGCGAGTGGTTCAAAAATGTATTCCTGGGCGTAGCGAGGGTTTCAAGTCACGAGAATTTGCTGCCGAGCGAAACACACAACTTTTCACCTCACTATAGCGAGGGAAATGGTAGATGAAAGAAAAACTATTGAAATAAAAAACATCAGTTTTTATAATTATACGCATTGACTTAGAAATAAATGGACGACGGGTCTAATACAAAAACCACGAAAAAAATGTCCCAAGTCATCCTATTTAAACGTAGTGACATGTAAAGGAATATGAAAAAGGTAAAACGTTAAATTTAAATTGTAATGTCATCGCAGTACTGTCTAATTTTGCTTCTTCGCTGTCAGTCGAACAATCGAAGACTAAAGCGTGAATGACGCTCTGTATACGATTTTAACGCCCTATAAGTTGTCCTTTTTAGCGCGGACGCGACGTCCATATAATTGTAAGTCAATGATTATACGAAAAAGTTTATCTTCGAATGCGTTCTGAACGTACACCTTGTCAATTTTTATTCTTGCTTGTACTTTTATTTTGTGTCATTAAGTGATTGTTGAAATTATTTTAACTCTTCGACGAATTAAAATAATTTAATAAACACAATTAGTTATGATTGCCAATTTAATGTCAACAATAATAAGAATAAAATACGCCAACGGATTTATATTAAATAAGCGTCAAACGAACCGCGTACATGAACGTGTCATTATCTTTTTCTTATCGAAAGAAAAATTTGGGTGCACTACATCCATCGTCAAGTTCAAATTTCAAAAACCTTTTCCATGCTGGCGTGCAAAAAACGCTTTGGCAATCGGCGCGCAATCTAATGAGAAAGCATCGCGTATATAACCAGAAATAGAGATGTCATTTAATTTGTTTGAAAACTATTCTGCCATATCATTATTGTGACAACTGCGCTGCGATTGGCCAGCCCGAACTCGAAACAATTGACGGGTGTCGTCAATGGGTGTCGTCAACTGTTTCACTTCAAATCGACCAGTTAACTTGAGCTTTGTTATAATGGACGAAAATTGCAAAATTACATATTTAATTACCGATGAAATGTGATTCTGTTTGTTTCGTAATTAGATGTTTTGCTGTTTTTCCACATCACGGAATAGAACAGCACGGCATTGTTAGAGATATTATCTTTATTACAATAAATACAGAATATTTTTTGGAATATAAGGAGACGTACACACAGGTCAGTAGTTGGTCTGTCTATGTTTCAGTGCAAACGAGTGTTGATATTAATAAGAGCTGTATCGCTAATGTGTTACCAGGAATATATGGCCCTTATTTCGTCTCTATTTCTGGTTATATACTTGATGTGAGAAAGAAAGCCTTTCCTAGCTAGTGAGGTGAAAAAACTATTATTGCAATTTTGAAAGTGGTGTAGTACCGTCATTTCCATATGACTTTGTTGAAAATTAACATTCGATGATAACAATATTTTCGTATTCTAGCTCTTTAAAAATAACTGTAGTTTTATTTACTTACAATGTTTAGTAAGCGCTTTTGTGAAATGCAAAATGCTGCTCTAATATTGCATATAGTTTTATTACACCGGTCTGACTTTGAATATACCTACTACACAAATCTACCACTACTACATAAATCCCAAAAGGTCAACAACTTTAATACGATTTGTCAAAAGACCACCAAGGTCCCAAAGTGACTCCACGATACTTGAATCAACATTTTAGAGATAAGACCTCGTAGATAAAGTGGCTTAGTACATACCTAAGAATGATTAAAGGGCGTTCGGGTAAATAACATGATGTCATACGCGTATCTCGAAATCTTTAGTTGTTTAAGGCATGTCTACATGTCGTATTTTTTACGCGCCGACGACGCCATGACGCGCGGGTGAATATTTGACAATTATTTATTTTGTTAGAAACATTTTTTTTTGTAATAAATGCCGTGCTATCACAAATCATTTAGTCTTATTCTATGCTCTAGATGGTAGTAAAACGAGACATAACTGAGGCACACGTCATAAAAGCATATTTTGGGGTAAAAAATGATTTTTCTATACATCTGTGTTGAGGATAATGACGGCTATGTAAGGTTAATGACGTTTGCTGAGATTATAATGATGCGTGGACATGGATAATGACGTTTCTTAATAATTTTTATTAGGATTGATAAGAAAAACTACAAAATTATAACATATATAATCTGTTTTTATTTATATATATGTATATCTGAAAAAATATTTATTTTATGTCACTTCAAAAACAACAAAACATTAAAAGGCCCTTTCTCTTCGCATTAACAAATGAAACTAAATAATTAACATTAACTAATCCTGACAATATTTTTAAAATCAGTCTTTTAATCAGTCATATATTTAACGAGGTCTGCCCTGGTAGAATGACAAGGCGTGACAGTCGATAAATGACATAGAAGCGCACGCTATTGGCTAATGGCGCGAATTATCCATCCAATAGCCAATCGCGTGCGCTTCCATATCGTTTATCGACTGTCAGCCTTACCTTGCTACGGGGGCTGGATATAACATAAATTTAAAATATTATCAGACAGTTGTACCATATGGAATAATTTAACAAGCGTTATTCAGTATAATGATGTTGAGGACAATGACGTTTAGGAAAAAAACATGTCGTAACCTGCTCTCAATTTGTTTTGCAAATGAAAACCAAACTCGACGTATTTCTTGACAAGATGCAGCGGTGAGGAACAATTAATTATTTTAATTTGGAACGTTCGTGTATCTTTGCTGACACTTCACGGATAAATGAAGAGCGGTGCGGGAGGGGTGAGGACGGGCCTCTACCCCATGCTTGCGTACATTTTTTAAACAGTATATGCGGAATAAACGTTGTTAATTTTAATGACGCCTAATTCGTAACAATTTTTTAACTTTATATTTTTAGTTATTTTGTGATTTCATATTTAATATTTCCACCACGCCTTTGAAACTTAGTTACTGTAGTTATAAATTTTAACAAAGCCTGATTTTTAAAGTAAGTTTTTAAATAAATCTTCCGAAAACTGAAACGTATGTCGTGTTGTGACAGGAAAAACAATGGTGTTTAGCATGGTTTATAATAGCCGATATAATTTTTAAATAAAAAAAATGAACCATTTAAGTAACTGCGCCTCTCGCAACAAATATCAAGAAATGAAATCGTATTAAATTTTTAAGTCTTTCCGTCTTTTATATAAACATACAACATGCGGACACTTTTTTTCAGGGTATTGGAGATTCACCCGCGCGTCAACGCGATTCAGTTGAACCTCCTCTGGCTCCAATAGCCTGTGCACAACATAGAGTATAGTGCATTTACGACGCTGTAGAGGCTCATTAAGAACGCATGCAAAAGTTTACTGGATGCTTTGAATCTCGTTTGAATAGCGTTAGGTAACGTGCGTCATCTGCCTGTCACTCGTCAAACGCGCGCAAAAAATACGCCGTGTGGATAGGCTCTTATAGTTTGTTGCTAGAAAAACTTGATGAAATATAATATTTTGCATATTTATCATTTCAATGACACGGGACGTGTTTATAACAAGACTGTTTATCAAACTCAGGAGTGAATTTTTTTTTCAGATAATTTTTATATTTATATTAAAGCGATAGTTTTTTTTTAAATTAAGTGTACTTGCTTTGGACCACTAATTATCCCTGGCGCAGCGATAGGGTCTACGATGGGACAAACTCGCCCAGTATGTGTAGCACGACAGGGCGCGACTTGCGCGAGAGCGACATAATCTCTATGCGATAAGGTAAGCCTACTTATACTACTACTACTTACTAGTGAAGATGCCTATTCAGTCGCACCTGAACTGCGCACATAAAGAAAGATGATCCGTAGTGATATCCATAAAAAGTTGATTCAAGTCATAGAATCAGAAGAATCACTTTGTGGTTACAGTTTTTCTGAAGTGACTTTGATGATATGCTGCAATGACGCTGCTGTCTGTCGCGTGTTGTGGGGGTTCTTAGCGTAAACTGAACCTTAAACATTACTTCCTGTAAGTATTTTCTCCGGAAGCACATTGTAGTCAGTAAAGTTTTATAAGCAAAAATTCCCTTTTACGACTCCATTTGGTGATTCGTTAGAAGTGGCAATATCCGACTACCCACATTCGCTACGATTGCGGTCGTTGTTCGGTACAAATTACTAGCAATAGCGACTGTAACGTCGCATTCGGCCAACTTTATAATTTATTTTATTTTAAAGGTAGACTGTAATCACTACATGATAATAAATACAGTTAAATAAATGTTTAGATAAGATCACATTCCGAAGACAGTGTACACAGCATGACAAAAGACATTACTTAGTCATGTTTGAAAAGTGATAATGTAATGAAAATATAAGGTTGTATAGCGTAGCATTAGCGAAACGAGAATGGAAAAGACTTAGTCCACAAGATTTATTGTAAGAAATGTTAAAAGAGGAAAAGAAAAGCCTGTAACAAACAATGTAAAGAATGTAAAGAAAGGTACAATTATTATAAAACAGTCCTTATAAAAGTAACTAGCACAATACACAATACCCACTACAAAACGAGAGCACGTGAAGTTCAACAAAATTAAGGTGATTAGTTATTTATTGGCACGTCCGTTTCGTTTCAAGAATTTTGATGGTAGTGACGACGGATAGACCAAACGTAATAGTGAAGGAAAAGGAATTCGAGAACGATTAAAAATTTGAAAAATCAATGATCAGGAACCAGAAAAGAAGATGATAAAAAGGTGTGATGAAGATGAAGGTTAGCATCGTCACAAGGTGATTAAATAACCGCAATTCAAGCGGAGCCGGTCAAGGAAAAAGTCTATTTTCGAAAATTCAACTTCAATATTTTTGTAAATGTAAAACGTTCCAGTAGGAGTAGAGCTCCTTGTGAAAGAATTCGTCCAGGTAAGTACTGCGACCTTACCTATTTCCGCCAAGCATGTCAGCATTACTGTGTTTCGGTTATGAAGAGTAAGGGTGCTGGTGAAATTACAGGCACATGGGACTTGTCAACTCATCTCTCGGGCTGATGGGCGCAGTGACAGTGCCCCTCAGATCTTTGCGATTTAAAGCTCTGAGTGCAACTGTTATGGACAGGCGTGTGGCTTACCATCAGGCGCACGACTTGTTCGTCCCGTCACTTGATATTATAAAAAAAAAGTTTAGATGTTAATAGGCAAGATTTTCGTTTAGAGACAAAGTTGGTTTCGTTTCTGAGGATGTAAATCATTTGCTCATGGAGTGGTTGGGACGGGCAGTGATATGGTTTTGGTACATTTAATGTTGGTTGGTTGGTTTCAATCCGCTTTGTCCGAGCCAAAAAGTAGTGCAGGCACATGGGACTTGTCAACTTATGTATCAGGGTGACAGGCGCAGTGACGGTGTCACTCAGATCTTTCCGATTTAAAGCTCAGAGTGACACTGCAACTGCTATGGACAGTCGTATCGCTTGGTACCACAAAAAAAAATACACAAACACAGGCTTCAAATTTGATAGTTATCATGTGTGTAATTACTAAGTTCACAATTTTGAACAGGAACAATATAAAACAGTGCGCTAGTGTACAGGTTATCATCATTAACGGTGGTACACCAGCGGTTTACTTGTTACCTAAACCATAAACTTAACTGCTCAATCAAGTTTACCACCACAATGTTGATGCTCAACCCAATACGTAAAAGAATTTTACGTTTGAATTTGTCATGCACTCGTGCATCTTTTATTATCCCATAAAACTTCAATACGATGATGTCATTCGCATTTTTGCATTTCTGATTTATATACATAACGTTGGATTTGTACCTAATCATGTAAGGTAAGATTCAGGGACGCCAAAGACCGGACTGATTAAGAATATCATGGATAAAGTCTTTGGCATCGGCACTACGTACTGTGTTTATGACAATTCGCGGGAAACCGTTATCTTTACGGAGGCCATTTTGAAAGTGATCACAACATGTATGAATAATATTAAAGTTTCTGTTCGCAATCCATATATAGAATAGTGGACATCATCGGACACACGGAGAAGATAAACTGTCACCGACTTCAAAAAAAGGAGGAGGTTCTCAATTCGACTGTATGTTTTTTACGTATGTTACGCGATAATTCCGGTATTTGAGAACCGATTTTCATGATTCTTTTTGTGGAAAGAGGGTACCTCCACAGTGGTCCCATTTCATTTTGAAGAAAATCATCCACCTCTAAGGGTGGCTGTTCACGCATGAAGATTCATTTTTATAAATACCGCCTAAATTTTATTATAAGGAGCAATTATTTTAATGGTTGATTTTGCTATTCTCCAATTCAATGCGTTTTTCTCTCTTAATATACTTTGAGTAGTGGGAACCGATTTTTATTATCTCCTGTGTCAAGTCCCCTATAATGGCGAACTAGGGGATGAATCCGGGTTTGCGCACTTTCCGGTAACCGATTTCAATAAAACTTGGTAATTATATGTAATTCCACGTGCTTCTGAGGTCTGCTTTTTTAGTACTCTGCACTGAGATTATACATTTATCCTACCGCTTTTTAAGATATTTATTATATTAACCGGGTACCACAATGTGAACATTGTATCAAAACTTGATCAGTATAATAATATGTATGTTTAAAAGAATGCAAGATTAGATAGTAATCTATATTACCCCACTTTATAATCTATATTATCTTCTATTGCTTTATTCTAGTTCTATGATAACGTTGGATATTTGCTTTGATGTTTTGCGACATATTTAACAAATGTTAAAACGTCATTTCTACCTAGAATATTATTTTACTTAAGGCGATTTCAACGCGAGCCTACATTTTAGGACGCGAGGTGTAGCGAACCGCCTCTCGCGTCCCGCAACCCGCACGTTGCAAATTAATATGAATTAAATAAAAACAGCCAAAGAAAATTTGACACAGACCCGACGACGTCGACAAGCGCCCGATAGTGACTGATGAACTTTAAAATTTTATCGTAAATGTAAATTTAATAACTACAGGACTATAGTTGAAAACCAAAATTTAGAAGGTTGTCTGTAGCACTTAAAGAGAAATATCTCCATATAAAAATAACTTGCAAAGTTAGATATTTTATTCTTAAATAATTAGTCTTAGACTTTTACTTTACCCAGTTTGCAGGATTTTATATGATCGGGTGAAGTACATTCTATCGTGTAACAAATTAGCACATTCTTTAAACAATGTCCTTAGATGTATCGTGTACGTTTTGTAAAACTGTTATTAAATAGTAAATACTTAAACCACTTGATATAGTAAAACAATTTTTCACGCTTCTCCTACGGTGATAATAAGAGACTTTTTACAAATTTACCTGCACATAAGACAGCTGTGGAATATAACATGTGAAATGACGACGACTCAATGTTAGTGCCGAAAAGTAATAGCGATTTTAACGTAATACCCTCTGACATGAAGTATATAAACAATTATCACTTATTTAAACGTAAGCTGATGACATAGCTGAGAGATAAAAATTTCTACTCCATTACAGACTTCTTTTCCAATAAAGCTCTTCGAATTTTGCCATATAGGCATTGACTTACAATTATATGGACGTCGGGTCCGCGCTAAAAAGTGTCCGCACTTGTAAGGCGCTAAAATCGTATACAGAGCGCCAAACTCCGCTTTAGTCTTCATTTGTCCTACTGACAGCGCGATACTGCGATGACATTACAATTTAAATTTCGAATAGGTTGACTTGGGACATTTTTTTCGTGGTTTTTGTATTAGACCCGTCGTCCATTTATTTGTAAGTCAATGCATATTGGTAATTGATTTGATCTAAAATGACATGAATTTACAAGGATGAATTCATTATATATTTTTTTAAATTTTTACTTCTGCATAACATGACTTACTTATAACATGTTACTTGGAATTACATTATTATCAGAATTATATCCGGATTCATAAAATTTGTAATGTTATAAAATTTAATATCAGCATGCCACTTTTGGTAAAATATGAAAACTGTAACAGTACCACCTCTAATAAAACATATTTTATAATATCAATAAAATATCAATAATAAGGGTAATAATATCTTTGATAACGTGCGAATCATTTTAGATGGATAATATGGAAAACGAATCTTGATGACTGAACAAAACAACGTGCTTTTTGGGAAGTGTGTGTAGGGACTATACGAGTCACCCGCCTACTCGTTTCCGTCAGCGGTTAACAAGACTGCAGAGGAATGTCACACCAATTCTCTAGCACTGCAGTTTCATCAACCCGTGCGAAGCGGTTTGCTTCTAATTTTATAAGGCGTACAGCTAGGGAATTCCTTGCCGTGTCCTATATTTCTCGAATGAAACAATTTAAATATTTTTGAAAATCAAAGTTGTCATGTGCCTTCTATAAACAAAAAACTTTTTTTTCTTGGCTTTTCGCGGTAAGCGTTTCAGTCACTTAGCAAGGTTTTTGACATGTTTTTAAAACGGGGATCTTGTAATAACATAATACAAACGAAAAACGGTGACGGAGATCGTTTTTCAGACCATAAATTAATGGTAAACATCGTGATAATTGATGAAAAATAACATGATAACAAATTAATAATTTAAAAAAAGAACTTTTCGTTTAATGTTTAAAACTTCTGTTTGAAATTTTTTATAGTATAAGCCTTTGAAATAGATTAAGTATGTAAAAATATCAATGTTTCATTTAATTATTAGTGAATACGACCAGAACGAAAAACGTCATAATTGCAGAGGTAGTAAATTATGTTTGAGAATTTCGTTTCATACTTATTAAATTGCTCAGCTTACAAAGTAGCGGAATGAAATGATGCCTATAAAAGACCCACAATTTTCCTTTAAGCTAAAAAAACGAAGCATAGGCGAGCACGTTTTTTTTGTGTGAGATTAAGGAGCAACTTAAGCTGTATATATTTTTAAAGTTACATAATAAACAAACAAAACAAGTGAACTAGAGTAAAGGATTGTCGAATTATATTCAATTAAACTTCGTTTAGGGCAATGGGATTATAAATCACGCAGTTAAGGGTCTTTACTGCCATCTGTTAAACTAATAACCCCGTAAGTGTTTTAAATTATAACCGTTTCAAATTGTTTTAAAAGTAACAAAGTAGCTACAAACAAAAAACATCGGAGGTAAGATACGACGAACGGCTAAAAATAATCTACCACTATAAAGGCGGCCATGGTTTTTTTTTTCAATATCTCTGCAAGGAAAATGCACTTATAAACTGCCCCCGTGGCCGAACGGTTACCATGCTAGTCTACCACTTAGAAGTCCCGAGGTCGATTCCCGGACTGAAAGAAATATTTGCATGGCCTACATTTATTTCTCTCATGAGTCTGGGTGTAATTTGTATAGACAACTGTCTATATGAGAATCTATATGGCAACCGCGGCACAGGGTTTTTCCTTAGTGCCCGCATTATGAGTGTGTTGTGAAAAACTTTATCATTTGCCACAAAAAAATAGTTGCTCCTTTTTAAACATATTACTTTTCTCTTCCAACATGTTGCCCTTGCAGAACGAAACGTAATAAACAAAATAGTGTCACTTATTTTGAAAAAAGAATACATAGGGAGCACGTCGCGATTGTGGCCAGTATAATTTTTTTAATTGGAAGCCGTCAAAATAGATTACTTGTCAGCCGTCTCTCGTACATAGTAATAGCATTAATTTGGTCTGTGTTAGTCCACGGCAGTACTACGACCAATACTTATTTCTGCCAAGCAGTAACGTGAGCATTACTGTGATCCACTTTTGAAGGGCAAAGGTGGTGGTAAAACTACAGGCAACTTCGTGGGAAAAAGCGTTGCACTGAAAACTTGAGCAATGAAGTCTGAGAACTATTAGAAATTGTTTTTTCACCTTAATGGTAGAGTAATAATGTGCCAGACAGCCACACCAATTACCAGATCTTAAACTAGGAAATCGCTGTACTATGAGTACCACTAGCATTACCAAAAACACATAGACTGGACACATTTTAGAAAAGTTCATTTCCCGTAATGGTCCTTCCAGGAGTCGAGCCCAGATCTCCTTATTTTGTGCCTACAGTGGCTAACTGCTAGGCTACCTAGGTTGTCATAGTATAATAAATTTGACAAAACATTACAATTTCTCACGTTTTGTTCAAAACTCGGGTTATGCGTGAAACACACAGAGAGTGGTGTCGGGCGCGGGTCGGCTCGGGTCGGGACCGCGGCGGGTCGAATTCCGTGTATTTTATATGGACGACAACACACAGAGCGCGGGCGCGGGCATACGTTCCGCGCTCACACTCGTTAGCTACATGCTACCATAGGGATCCGAACCGTTGCCCTCTCAATAAAGAAGTAATTCCTCGCACTAAGTTCTCAACAATTTTTATTTATTATAATGGTCTCAGTTTTATATTCTGTATTCGAAAAATATAAAAGAAATCAACGAATGATTTTAAAGTTAATAAATATTTAAATAGCTCAATAGAAAAAGTATTTCAACAAGAACATTGACTTATACATGTATTAACTGCCCCATTCCATAAAAAGCGACAATTTACCAAGAAGCAATTACTTTCGATCGTCCATGGCGCATTTTTCTTCGCTTGACATTTTTTCTCGCGTATGTCTTCCTCAGGTTGAATTTTTTTCTAGGCATATTTTCTCGCGTGCTCGTGTCGGGTTTATAAATTAAATTGGTTTCTTGATGTTGATAGTTGCATTATACAAATCGATCAAGTTAACAGTAATATGACCATCAAAAGGACGACATCGGTAGACCAGCTTAGGCAAGAAAGTCCCGGTGGGTTCCTTCTGGTCCTTCGAGGTACTGCTCTCGTAGAGAATTTGGTTGCTCTGCTACATAACTAGCCGATATTTCGAGTAACCACCTACAATATTGTTATTGTCGAAAAGAGAAAGGTTTTCCAGTTTTAGAAATTCAAATGTTTAACAAGTACTTACGGAAATGAATCAATTTAAATCAAATCAAAATAATCTTCATTACAATCGAATTCGTCGTATTGGTTAAACTCTATACCAGCCGGAATCTTGTTACAGACACATTGCCCTTGCATTAAAGGAATTTGTGACTTTGTGAAGACGACTATCAAGAACAGCTAGTTTATTTTTATTCCTCGTATTAATGTTATATCCGTCACTGTTTTTCGTAAAGAAGTTACTATTCTTCTTAACATGAATTACATTTTCATAAACGTACTGTGACGCTAGTGTAAGAATGTTAATTTCTTTAAACTTATCTCTCAAAAATACTCTGGTGCTCATAGTAAATTGCCTTAACTGCACGTTTCTGCAGGACAAAGATTCTATTGATATCGGCGGCATTACACCAAAGACTATGAAAATAGCTGCAGTAAACCTATGGAAAAAGTGTAATGACGAAACCAATCTAGCGGTTTCGACGTCTGAATGACGTTTACATACTATAAGACGTTTAGTATATCAGGTTGAATAATAGATTTACAGCAATCAACCATTGTGTAAACGTAGCGCGTTTAATATTGAAAATGCAAGGTGTCCGGAACTGTAGTATAGTAGTATAAGGAGTTTCCTAATTAATATGAGACCAGGTAATTGGCGATAACCATCCGGTACATTATTATTATCATTAAATTAACTATTGGTTAGTATTGGTACTAAAAACACAGCTTTGTGAAAGAGTACCACGTAGTAGACCAGTCAAGTAGTCTGCCGTCAAGTAATAATGTGAGCATTATTGCATTTCAGTTTTAAAGGTCGCCAAGCCAAACGCGTCTTTTCCACACGAAGCCCTGCAGGAACTTTGATGAGTGGTGTCTATACTCCTTATTTAAACTAATTATTCTATGTTGCGATTTGGGAAAGTTAGGTTTTTTGAAAACGTGGCACCTATCCCACTGCGGCATCTATCCCGGTTTTACCCTAAATGTGCTGGTGAAATTTATTATCAAAAATGATTGAATTGAAAAAACACGTCTTGAAAACTTAAAAAAATACACACCGTACAAAAATGGCCGTACTCTTGGCTACAATCAAATCTCTATTAAGCGCCGATGTGATCGATGATGGTTGGTATTTGTCTAAAAATGCCTATTCACTCTAGCCTTGAACAGCCCCAAATTGCAGCTCTCGGGAAACCCAAATGCCAGTAGTGTATGCCATATATATGCTCTACTCATTTGTGCCTATAATTCCTAAAGGTAATGTACATTCCAAATTTGAAGAAAAAAATAGATTACTAGCATTGACTTACAAATAAATGGACGACGGATCTAATACAAAAACCACGAAAAAATGTCCCAAGTCAACCTATTCGAAATTTAAATTGTAATGTCATCGCAGTATCGCGCTGTCAGTAGAACAAATGAAGACTAAAGCGGAGTGTCGCGCTCTGTATATGATTTTAGCGCCTTACAAGTGCGGACACTTTTTAGCGCGGACCCGACGTCCATATAATTGTAAGTCAATGATTACTAGTAAATAACGGTTCCGTTATGTTGGAATTCGCCACGGTGGCTTGCATTATAGTGTATGCTACAGTATTAGTAGAGCTCTTTGTAAATAAATAAATAAATAACGCACACACTCAACATAGCCCCGCACTAAGGAAACCCTGTGTCGCGGGTGCCATGGACACACACATAGACAACCACAAATTACACCCAAACTCACGAGAGAAATAAATGTAAGCCATACAAACATTTCTCCCGGCCCGGGAATCGAACCTGGGACCTCTGCGTGGCAGTCCGGCATGGTAACCGTTCGGCCACGGAGGCAGTTAAAAAAAAGTTTGTGAAAGAGTTATTCCAGGAAAGTACCGCCACCTTACCAATTTCTGCCGCCAAGCAGTAATATGAGCGTTACTGTGTTCCGGTTTAGAAGGGTAAGGGTGCTGGTGAAATTACAGGCACATGGGACTTGTCAACTTATGTCTCAGGGTAGCAAGCGCAATGGCAGTGCCCCTTAAGATCTTTGCGACTTAAAGCTCTAAGTGGCACTGCAACTGTTATAGACAGGCGTGTCGCTTACCACTAGGTGCACGACTTATTCGTCCCGTCACTTGGTGTTGTAAAAAAAAACAAACCAGAAAAAAACAAGTTTTTTCCATCCTCTAAGGACAAAATTGAAAGAATAACAAATTATTAAATAGTTTAAATATCTTTAATGGTGATGGTATATCGTGTTGTTTTCTATTGGTCCAGAAGTGCAACTCCCATGACTGAATAGACATTGGCAAAATTCTTCAAGAGAAGCCAAAAACATAAAAATAGAATAGATAGAACTATTAAGTAAATCAAAAAGTATGTGCTGTAGCTGCTTGCGCACTTCGATGTCAAAAACTAAATCGAAAATAAATTATGAAAAACCATTGACCATGATCTTTATGTTCAAAAGATGGCCGTAAATTGAAGCTTCCACGTTTAGAGGTCAACCGGGTCACTATTTTATAATATTACTGAACCTGTTTGTCATTTGAAGCAGCAAGGTTAACGACGGTGTTAAATTATCCGGCTCGAAGGACCAAAACACATGTTGAAATTTTTACTAGTTATCAGCAGTGGATGTAGTGATAACCTTGTAGCAGCCTGCGTAAATATGCTTGCAGAGTTTATTAACTAATTTACGTTCAAATGTATGACGGCAACCGCATCAAGGAAAAAGTAAATTAACAAAAAGTTATCAAAAGTCGTCAAAAACAAGTACAGTTAAATTTGGAACGTGTAATAATAAGATAAAACCAAGATTATTACTAGTATACGCTTTTGATATGCGTCGGGAATATTCGCCAAGATTCATAAAACATGGCTTTTTGAAGCTATTATGCGATAAAGACTTGATTTCATGGCAACAATAACAGGAACCTGAGGAACAACAACAACTTCTTTTCTGAACTTCAGAATGGCAGCAAAGCGGAAGCAAAGCGGCCAGTTCTTGAGATACAAGGATGTTCTGAAAAGACACGTGAAAAGTTGCAACATTGACCCCTCGAGGTGGGAGATGCAGTCGAGTTGCCGTTCTGGGTGGAGGCACTTTGTGAAAACTCAGGTGACAAAATTAGAGGAGCAGAGACTGTCAGACCTGGACGTGATGCTCTCAAGGCTAAGACACCTGCAGCTATCTTTTATTACTATGTTGACGGTTTCCGTACGTGTCGTCAATGTTTGCGAACATTTACCAATAACATTGGCTACTGTAGCCATCTAAGGGCACATGAAAGAGCAAACAACCGTAGCTCTAGTTCTAAACAATAGCAGCCGCTGTAGCTGAAACCGGCTAGGACATACACACACACACACAAGAACACGTCAAGGTTTTGTACTTTGGACCGTTCTTACCGTAAGCGGCAGAGTTGGATTTAAATCTTAAGTGTCAAATTTAACGCGCTGTTGACCCTGTACATAATATAAGCAAAGATTAAAATCTTTTTTTTTTTAATAAAGATTATGCAAAGACAATACGCCACTACAATTGTTACTGTCTCCGTAAACGAATAGTTACTATGCTGGTCTGCCACGCAGAGAGAAAAATTTGTACGGGCCTGCATTTATTTCTCTCGTGAGTTTGGGTGTAATTTCTGGTTGTCTATGTGAGTCCATGACATCTGCGACACAGGATTTCCCTAGTGAGGGGCTATGGGTGTGTGCGTTACAATTGGTGAAAAAGTGACAGATCAGCAATTGAACCGTTTCCGTTCTTACTTATTACATCTAACTTACTTTATCACTGAGAGAACTTTATTTTACAATTAAAACAACATACCATCTTTCTTAGTTGGTGAAAATAAAATAAACTTAATTCTTGTTAAGTCAAATGACAATAAAAAGTTTAGTAAAAAAGAGACCTTACGGCGACCAGTTTTTGTAAATTATATTTTTAAATTGGTAAATATTAAACAGCCGTGGTAGACTGATAGTTTCACCTACCGCCTCTCTAGCAAAGGCCGTGGGTTCGAACCGGACATGAGCATTTTGGTGAAGGAATCGTGAAGAAACCCTGCAAGTCTGAGAAGGTTTATAACCCTCGAAAAACGTAAGTCCCCAACCCGCAAAGGGCCAGTAGCGGACTAGAGTCTAGACCCTCGCCTGAGAGAAGACCCTATGATATGAAATGATATTATTAAAAGAAACCGTGCCCAGCAGTGGAACGTGGATAAGTCCTGGTTATCTCCTTCCATTCAATTGGTGTATTTCGGGTAGTTTATTCCTGGTTCTTGTTTCGAAAACTTGTAACAAACAAAAAATATGTCTTTTTTTAAGTGCAAACACCAGCGTAATAATATTATTCGATCACAATAGAATTCATTCGTGACAAATCAAGAATTATCGAATATCTAGACACGATAAAACACTCTCATTTCTTAGAGGAGCTGCTTGTGGCCCAAAATATGGGCGGAAGCGGAGTACAAGGTACAACAAAATGAGCTACAACGTTACAGAAATCTAGCCATTTTTATTATAGGTCTTCATAAAAAAAAAACAAACTAAAACATTACCTAAGGTAATGGCTTAATATTACGGCGACGAGTTTTTCTTTCAATGTTTTTTTTTGAAAGGCGTAAAATAGGCGTGGCAAAAATGTTTTATTTTAATTAAGTACTTAAAGATTCTTACCAGCTTCTTTGTTAATTATTTAAAATATTCCAATACAACATTTAATTTTAAAATTAATTACTTACCCTTTTACGTACATCCTATTCATTTTTTGTATATGGTTGTTTGATTGTTTCTAGCAGTATCTACATAAAAATATTGAATTTGACAAACATAAGTATGACAATCTATCAACGCTACAAATGACATTAAACTCATTCTACATAAAACCGTTCTTAACCTATGACATTATTAAAGTAATACAATCTCTAAACAATACTAATGCTTGTGGCCATGATGAAGCCTCAACAAAAATTTTAAAATAATGCAAGAACGAATTGGCACCTGTCTTGACGTATTTAATAAATCTATCCTTTGAAAGTGGCATGTTTCCTAATATATTAAAGCTATCAATAGTGAAACCGATCTACAAGAAGGGGGTCAAATCTGAGCTATCCAACTACCGCCCGATTACTCTTATCCTGATTTTAGCCAAAATTTTCGAAAAATGCGTGTATATTCGATTAATGGACTACTGCACAAAATTTTACATTATAAAACCAGAACAATTCGGCTTCCAAAAAAGAATATCGACTGCTAAGACTACTTTCAATATTGTCGATATAGTGATTAAAGCTCTTAACACAAAAAAGCACAGCACAGTATTGTTTCTGGACATGTCTCAAGCTTTCGATTTCGTAGCACATGATAGATTGCTGATAAAGTTAGAGAAGCATGGTATTAGAGGCATAACAATGAATTTGTTTAGGTTATAACAGACAGCAACGAGTGGAGTTAAACTACCTAGATAAAAAAAATATCTATTGACACATGCTGTTCGCATTATGATTTGAATAGGTTTGGTGTTCCTCAGGGAAGCATATTAGGTCCTTTATTATTTTTGCTATATATTAATGACCTGCCATTAATAACTAAGCACTAATGTATCATGTTTGCAGATGACATTGCGATAGTCATAAACTCAATTAATAACAACATCAATCATTATGAAACTGAAATTAAACAATCTACATGTCAGTTTGAAAAAAACGAAATATGTTCAATTTGCTGTAAAAGGACATACACCAATCAATATAAACATTAACTATAATGGAAAGGTTTTACAAAAGTTAGAGACAGTTACATTTTTGGGTACATTAATAGATGAAAATCTTAGTTTTACCAACCATGTTGACAGCGTCTGTAGCAAAATGAACTGATTTGTATATTTGTTATTGACCTTCGTAGGTTAAGACAAATTACTTCTAAAAATATTTGTTCATTTGCTTACCACGGCTACATCGCGTCGGTTCTGCGTTATGGATTAATCACATTTGGTAATGGAATAATTATTTATGTTTAACGAGCATTTATAACTCAAAAAAGATGTATACGAGCAATGTGCGGCATAGGCCCACGGGAATGTTGCAAGCTGCTGTTCGGGAATTTAAACATTTTGACTTTATCTTCCATGTATATTTATGAAGTTTGTAAATTTGTCAAACAGCATCTAAAATTGTATAAAAAATCAACAGAAATTTATTCATGCGCAAAAAAAAACCCATACAGACTTGTTGTTGAAAATATACCCAAAACAACACTCTACTTTAAAAGGTCATATTACATGTGCATGAAAATTTATAATAGACTATTGCAATTGAAATAAAAAATCTGACATTTAAAATAATGACAACTGAACTTAAATACCTAGTTAAAAAAAGGATATTATAGTGTAAATGACTACTTAGAAGAATAAATTTTGCATGCTTTTGTATAATAGATGAACTCAAATGTAATAACTACCATCTTGTAATAACCTATTCAATGCAAATAAACCTTATTTAATTTTCATTTAATTTCAATAAAAAGTGTAAAAAAAATATTGAAAACGAACAAACAATGTTTTATTGTTTTTTTTTAAACATCTGCAAACTATATGCCACTTCACGATCACGTAGCCGCCGGTGATCGGCGCACATTTCTAATCCATATTATATTGATAATAATGTATGTAACAACCGATTTGGTCATTGCTCACAGAAGAAAAAAAAGTGCCTTACGCCTCGATTTGAAACACTATGAAATCTTGATAATGAATGGTCGTAGTTTCAGTTTTAAACAGAAATAACAAATTCTGGACAATTAATATAAATGATACTTTACCCTGCTGCCATATCGTTGAAAATTCAATATCATCAGTAACTATTATTGCAAGTTACGACGTTTTGATTTTATATTGAAACAAACAATGTGCTGCCATCTGGCGGTTAATAGCTGATCGACGAAGAATTCGAGATATTTATTTAGTTTTCTAAAAAAGGAGCACAATATTGCAGCGGTATAAGGTTTAGTTTCAAAAAATTTAAAATGTACTAAAACTAAATAAAATAAGACTTAATGACGATACGAAACTTTAACACACCTACAATAAACGTCACACAGTCAACACAAACACACACGCAAAAACGCACGTACGTACACACACCCATATTTAATTTTCTTTTCTTTCTCATCTCGTTTGTCATGGTCTCTTTTTTGGCCAGTAAACTTATTCATCTTTCTTGTATTCACTTCCATATGTTATACGTTCAAATTGATTTAGAAATACAATTTAGTGCATGACAATTAGCATAAAGAACTAATTGGCAATACTGAAGAAAATCAATTACAATTTAATGAACCTACATCATCGCCATCTCTCGTGGCTTACGCTGTTGCACAAATCACACAAAAACAATACTCAACGTACCGTATCCACTTTCCCGACTTGGGATTTACGCGCACGCAAATAACAAATAATTATAAACAACTCTAGTTACAACATCATTACTGCGTATCTATAAATTATCATATACAATTAAAAAGAGAACACAGGGCTATGTTTCAAAAGTTGAGACCAAAAAAGAATGAGAAGTATAATACACATAATACTGGTGTCCTTACCATAAACAACGTAATAGATATATATAACGTAATATATCATGGATAAACCTACACATTCAATGAAGTTGGACAAACCTCAAGTCCTTGCAAAAGAAGTCCGTTATCTACCCAGGATGCTGCGAGAGGCCATTGAAATTAAAAAACATCCTAATTACAACAGGGAAGATGGTTTCTCCGTACCACCAGTTTGAGATCCAGTATTTCCTCTGATGAAAAATCCCAAACAGACATAACACTGCAGTAGAAATTAATATGGTTTAATTTATTACAATTTCTATTATTAATTAATAATAAATTGAACTTAATAAAAAATCATTCAATAAAATAATTTGTAAAACGTAATGTAGCGTAAATTGGAATGTTTTCTTCATAACATTAAAAATAAGGTATTTAATTAATAACTTTCGTAACTATAGTGAAAAAATAGGGTGGTTTGCATTAATATTAGACGTAACAGGTTGACAACTGTACCACCTCAATCAACCGTGACCATGGGACCTGTAAAGGACCCGAAACCTCGGTTTGTTTGAAAAGACGAATATACGCGATTTAAATCCGGAAAAATGTCATTTCCTACGTGTAACAATCGCGAAAACCTAAGAACTCGAAACGTAATAGATATTTGTTGCGAAATTGTGTTTCTGGAATCATAGAAACGAGATCTACAACCCCCTATTAGCGGTTTTTTAAATCTTATTTAGTTACAGTTATATTGTTATACAAAGCAAATGACAAAATCAGCGTAAATGACGTTTATCAAAGTAAATAAAATCTTTTAGGTGCCAATACCTCGAAAGATGCTTGAAAGTTACTAAAATGCAAATGCGTTGTTTATGACAAGGAGGACAGAGTATTTTATTTAATATTAATGTTGTTCTTATTTCTTTGAAGACTCTCAGAGTAAAACGTGCACTTTTGGAAACTGTTTTCCAAAAGTACACTTTCTTAGAGTTGTGACTGTGTGTTTTTATCGCCTTTCTCCGGTTCCTGGCCACTCGTATTTAAATTTAAATTTTGAATTGTTCCATTCTTTTGCCTCACATTTTGTTTCGTTCCTCGTCACTCCCTGCTCGATCGCGACAGCGAACACGTCTTCTCTTCTTATTTTTTTGAGCCATTTACCAGTTACCAAATCTGTTGTGCAATAAACATTTTAAAGATCGTAAATATTGTTAAAACTGGAATAAATATTTATAAAACTGGATTTATTGCCACTAGTTCTTTACCCTTTTGAACTTTGAAATTTAAACTTACTAAGTAAGAGGCTGCGGAGGCTACTACTACTCTCCTGGCTACATTACTATCCTACAGAACTCCACTAGCGCCAGCAGCGCTCCTACATAGTGGTTCATCACAGCGGGCGACGTTTAGTAGAGAGATGCGCGATTGCATCGCTACACTTGCGATTTATAGGCGATTGCATTGATAAATCCCAAGTGTAGCGATGGAAGCTCGAGATTGTATCGATACAGTCGCGCGATTGCATCGCTACTGCATCGCTGCTAAAAGTCGCCGTCTGTAACCGCTCTTAGGTCGGTTGAAATAGGAAGACCACTACAGACGGTACGGTTTTTTTTCCTTTAATTTGCCAGTAAGTACACCTTTCACAATTAACAATTTAACCATTAATTATTACAACAGATTGTAATAGCTACATAAACAGCACAATAGCAATCAGACAACATTTTTTTTTAAAAGACCAAGTGAGGGACGAACAAGTCGTGCGCCTGGTGGAAAGCGGCACGCTTATCCATAAAAGTTGTAGTGCCACTCAGAGCTTTAAATCGCAAAGATAAGACTTCAAGAAGGAATTAAATGTCAAACACCGTAGGTGTGAAAGATATAATTACGTCAATATAGCCCAACGTAATGATCTTGTCAAAGCCATAATACTGTCACTTGACATGTTATGACGGGCAAGAGACAGTTGACAAATGAATAATGACGCGTGCGCAGTCAAATTGGTTCGACACGAAATATCAATCAGAAATATTTATAGCTCTGATCTGACCTACGACAACTTTACTCAGAGGAGGCAAAGATTATATGACGGTATAGAAAGGTTAGACGCTAAGTGGTAGCTGTTAGCCTACGATCTTTCTACATTTGAAATGTAAGTCGTCCTCTCTAAACCTCTATTATTAAAACTTACAATTTTATAGATCGTCAGTCGATCGAATCGGTAAACAGCTGATGGGTTCTTTGAATAGTCGTAGAATGTCACGAAGTTGTTTGTTTTAATTACTCAAGTAACAAGTTAGGGTAGATTGGATTTTAAATAAATTAATAAAAATGCATGCATAAGTGACGGCCACAGAACTCAATCAAGGAGTATCAAATCTCAATTAGACGACTCACGGACCATCATTTTAAACCTTACCAGGTCTCCAAAAACGTTTCGTTTGCCTTTTTGGACAATACAAAATTCATTAAAACAATATGTGTATTTAATTACTGTGATACACAGTTGTCACATTAATTATACGATCTAAAAAAAACCATAAAACTCCCTGGTGGCGTCATGGGAAACGGGTTTTATAATGCGTTATATTATTTTATTTTCTCGAGGCTTTGTTTTGAATATAATACAAACCTAATCACTTTATTGGATACTATTCCACAGAGTACATCACACAATCACAGCTAAATTTTTCAACACGTCAAATTTTTTTGTTTGGAATTGAGCCTTACGTCATTTACACAGTGTTCAAAATTTGCAAATGCCTTGCCATGTCGTGCTATTTATTTTGTAACAGCACAGTTTCGTAGGCCTAAAATCTTAAAACTCGCTCGGGGGATTCTTCCCATGAGAAATAAATAAATAGGCAAGACAAGCTCCTTCATATAATACTTACTTATTACAAACATGTGTCAAGTCTGTTTTTAACATCATCACTTTGTGATAGGTCAGTGAAACTGTACCTCAGAAGGAGTAGGCGGACTTTTTATATCTACCTACAAACAAACCTACAGTCATACATAATATGCAAATAAGTATTAATTATGTATTACAGTTAGTAGTGACAATGATATCGACATTGTTGTAACAAGTCATAAGTCAAAGTTAAATTAAAAAGCAATAAATCTAAACAAAACAGTTTTTATGAGTTCTTAAGTTTCCGCGGTTGTTATATTTATATGTTTCTTGTTTTTTTTGTTATAGGAACCGGCACTTAGAGCATAGTAAGGGCCGGCACTTCCTAAAACTACCTAACTAACTTTCTTCCATGTAAAACAATTCCTGAACTAACTTTAGAAAACAAAGCGAGTAATTTGAAATTGTTTGAAATCCAACTAGACTGAAAGCCTTGCTAATAACCAATAGTCGAAATAGAATGTTCCAAATATGTAGACAAATGTGTAGTGTCCACAAGGAGTGATTAACACACCACATGTTAATTACTCTTGCGAATTCCGGATTTCCGGAAATAGTATTACTGCATCGTAGGATAATAAAAGTATCTACAATATCCGCATTAGTTAAAAGCTAGCTATTCTAGTATTTTATTAAAAAAAATAGTTTGAGAAACGTTACTTATCTACTTCATTTTATACATGTTGCCACTAGAATTACTTTAAATCCAACTTCAGCTTTCGAGGTGAGTAATTTTATTAATTAATTGGTGGTTTTAACCAATCCATGACACTCCTTGTTACTGTACGTAGATATTTATCTACTCGTTTGGAACACCCTATTCCGAGAATTGCTAATAACAAAATAATAAAACACAACATATCGGATAGATAGGCTATTAAACTACTAACTTACGTCCGCGATAATTACAAAGACGCGTACGCATTAATCTCTTACAATTTATGCTATCCTGGTACTTGATTTATGGCATTCGTAGATTTAGTTGGAGAATGGGGTTATTTTAATTTGCATTCACTTTAATTGGTCCTTTACGCCAGGTATATTGCACTCCAGGCCTCTAAAATTATGCAAATGGCAATACAATACACAAAGAGACGTACGTCCCTGCCTCTATCTATTCTTGGATTTATTTCTTGGACACTTTTTGCTCCGACATGACATGGAATTCTTTGCGAGAAATGTAAGAAACTTGTAACCTAATAAATTTATTTACAAGTAGAAACGAAAACGCTGTAACAATAAAATAAAAGAATGATATAAAAAGTACAATCAGTAAAAAACACTCCTCACAAACAACAGTTCAGTTGAGACATTTACCCCAAAAGGGCCCATGTATGTAGTCTAATGATCTGAAAAATCAGAAATCACGTCTCTAAGCCATTGACTTACAATTATATGGACGTCGGGTCCGCGCTAAAAAGTGTCCGAACTTATAGGGCGTTAAAATCGTATACAGAGCGTCATTCACGCTTTAGTCTTCGTTAGTTTGACTGATAGCGAAGCAAGCAAAATTAGACAGTACTGCGATGACATTACAATTTAAATTAAACTTTTTAGCTTTTTCATATTCCTTTACATGTCACTACGTTTAAATAGGTTGACTTGGGACATTTTTTTCGTGGTTTTTGTATTAGACCCGTCGTCTATTTATTTGTAAGTCAATGCTCTAAGCAATTCCTCTCGTTTTGAGAATTTTTTTGGGAGTGATGAGGGAATGAACTAACTTAAAAGTAGTCGAAAGAAAAAGGAATTCAAGAACGATTCAAAATTTTAAAAATAAGTGGCCAAGAACCAGTAAAGAGGGTGAAAAAAGGATAAGCTGACAATGGAAGAGATCAGTATTGTGACAAACTGATAATCCAATAAAGATACTTAAATAAATTGAATAGGAAGTAAAAGCGATAGCCAATTTAAACAAGGAACAATGAAGTGCGCTTTTCGTATGCATGCATCTAATACAGATGATATGAGTTAAATGATGTCAAATATCAGTAGGGCTTTGAAATCTGGGTTATAAAACTTTTGGACTTTATACACAATCCAATCGATTTTGATTTCACTGATCGTGTTAGTTTCCGTAGTGTAAGAGTTTATTTAGTCTAAGAGTTTATTATACAAAATCCTAACTCGACATTGACAAATGCTAACGACATTTTACAGATTCGCACTAGCTTTTTACGGTTTACTGTTAAGAATTAGTCAATTTACTTAACAAAGGAGAGTTAAAACGTCATTTTTGAAGCTCAGGTTATACTTTTGCCAGACCATTGTTATTTTACGCGAAGAATTTCTCTTTCGTACAATAATGATCACATAGCCGTGGTTTGTGGTTGGTAAACGGCTTGAATTTGCGACCGTTAAAGTGGCAAATTGTTGAATAGCTACATCGAGTGACGTAGTAGGGCTTCTAACTGGTGCGTTTACTCTGAATACATTAAATTGCTCGCAGCTTACTATTTAGGCTAGAGTCAGACGGACGAACATCAGCCGCGCGTCGATACGCGTCGAAACGTTCAGTAGGGCTGGCACGATAAAGGGCCATTTAGATGGAGAAAGTTTATCGCACGCTTCGTGACGAAAAATCGTATGCCATTATCGCAAGCAATAGTCGCCATAAGATTCAGGCAAGAACTAAAATCTCGCCTACGATTATGTCATACGAGATTCGCGACTTGCGCCAGAGCGACACAAAGCGCGATATCTCTATGCGGGAATTGCAGTATCTCGCTCTCGCGCTAGTCGCGCGCCATCGCACTAGCACTACAGATGACGAGAGTCAACACGCGGTCCGCGTAAGTGCTTACAATGGGCGCACGGTCTTCTGAACAGGTACACTGTCAATGCCTATAATTTTAAACGCGTGGCGACACGCGCATGCAGTGGTGACAAGCATGTTTAAATATTTCCACTGAACGTGGCGAAAAATGTTACTTGCGACCTGTCGTGCTAGCCCTAGTAGATGAGTGATTTGAAAACGCGCGTTAAATTTTTATCACTTCTTACTTTTAAACGTTTGCGCGACATTTGACTAAATGTTATATTCCACACATAACTATTTGATAGATTTACTTCATTCCACAAAAAAGAAGTTGCATTAAGTCAGCCTGTCTAAAGCAACGTGATTGTACGATAGTGAAAATAGGCGCTGGAGCGTAAACAAACAAACTTTTACTTATCATATTACAGTTTTGCTTGCAGAATAGATCCTATTGACGAATAGGATTTCTCTGGACTTTTTATCTCGTTTTTGACCATCAAGTTAATTCCAGATGATTTCTATATATTTGATTCGAAAAACACGTAGTTTAGTAGCAGTAGAAATCCTTAAGAAAGAAATCGTCCAGGGAAGTATTGCCACCTTACCTATGTCTGCCGCCAAGCAGTAATACGAGCATTACTGCGTTTGTACTGATGAAATTACAGGCACATGAGACTTGTCAACTAATGTCTCAGGGTGATGGGTGCAGTAGCAATGTCCCTCAGATTTTTGTGATTTAAAGCTCTCTGTGGCACTGCAGCCGTTATCGGCGTATTGTTTACCATTAGGCACACGACTTGTTCGTCCCGTTACTTGGTATAAAAAAAACACGCATTAGGTTTTCGCGTGTTAAGGCTGAGATTTATAAAAAGAATTTTGCCTTCAACTAAACAAAATTAGCTTTTCGTATTTGTAAAACGATCTGCCGCACAGATTTATCAACGTTTAGATCAATCTATTTAAATATTTTTATTTCTTTACAAAACTAAAATCTGATGATTTTATTAAAAGTCATGGAACAATAGTTATTTGCTAAGGAAGGCTACAAAGTTGTCGCGAGTGCTTGTATTGAAACCGGAACAAGCGAAGGAGACTAAGAGTCGTATTCTAGAACTCTATGCTCAAGTCAGGATTAGGTACACTGGAAACACAAGCACTGGAAATACGACCCTAATGGCAGGGACTTGAGTATGATTTCGAGTGCTTTAAACCATACTCAAATCCTGAATTGAGCATTGAGTAGAGTTCTAGAATACGATCCTCCGATTGAAATTCAAAAATAGAATCCTGAGCGTAGCGAGGGTTTCAATGCTCGAGCCGCAAAATAACTTTGCTGCCGAGCGGAACACACAATTTTTCACCTCACTATAGCGAGGAAAATGGTAGATGGAAAAAAAAACAGTTGAACTTTAACAAATCAGTTTTAATAAACAAATTTAGTCATTGTTATCAATTTAATGTCAACAATAATAAGAATAAAATATACCAACGAATTTATATTACATAAATAATGTACGACAAATCACTTAGTTGAACGTGTGTCATTGTTCTTTTTCATCGAAAGAAAAAGTTAGGTGCCGCCACAGTCCATCGTCTAGTTAGATTCAGACCAAAAACCTTTTCCACGCTAGCGTGGAAAAAACGCATTTGCGCGCAGATTTCTAATGAGAAAGAAAGCCTTTCCGAGCTAGTGAGGTGAAAAAGTTTTTATTTATGATGTTAGTAGTAGTTATTAATACAGTCCAGGGAAGTTGTTATTATTCTATAAATAACCCTGTAGTTTTGATTTCAGAAAGACTGTACCCACAATGACTATAGGCTATGTCCTACATTAAAAACAACAGTCGACATAGTAAAAGCAGTCGTCACAATGTAGCTAAGACAGGTGCCTGTATAGAATGGCACCTGTCTACTGTTGTTTCTAGCCAGTCATGCATGGATAATGTGGTACTGCCCGCTTCACTTACTGCAATACTCACTGAGAGATGTATTGCCTTAGACCGACACTTCGATGATCCGTCTCTCCATTTATTTATAATGTTCAACGATACTCATGCGTGGTAAAGCGGCAGATATACAAACCATATTTGTGTACAAAAACGAGCGATTCGTTCTGTGTACCGTTTACACAAACTTTACAAAATTCCACAAAAAAAAAAAGTATTAACCTTAGAACTAAGTCCAAACTCATGGTACCACGATTTCGTTTAACTAAGGTAAATATGGGGAACTGTATCCGTTTTTACAATAACATTTCGGATAATATATTAAGATTATAATTTCCTAAGTTTAAAACTTACATTAAAAGTATTTTAATTGAAAAGTCATATCACAAAATTGAAGAGTGTGTGTTAGATAAAGATGTATGGAAAGACAACACGAGTCTTGATTCCACACAATTATGATTCAAAGTGTATTCCATAGCATTTAAGTTTATTTAAAAGAGCAATCCCTAAAGTTTCTTGTCGTTCTTCTCAGGGAGGTCACCGTAGTGAACGGGCAGTAGCTTAAAAAAATGACGTTTTTAAGTGTAAAAATTTTACGTAGTATGGAATAAATTATCATTTTTTTGACATTTGACCAGATTTCTTCCTCAAATCTTGACTATATAGAAGGTCGCTGCAGTCCATGTTCTCGATTTATCTTTGGCTGTATCTCATTTTTTCGCTTCCAGAAAACCTCTCCGTATGATCCTTGTAATTAAAAATTAAAATCTTCACTCTATATTTTGGCTTTGCCGTAGTCGAGTAATTAAAAATTTGTTGTTCGGATCATCGAGGTTCGCATACATTTTTTGCCCATACATACATAGTCGTGTGAAATGTCATTGCTCCGAATGAAATCTAATAAAGTGTGGTGTCGGATTACACGCGCAATTACAATATGGCCGCTTTGTAAGGCAACGGCTACGCGCGCGCAAGGTCACATAAAAGAAAATGAAATGGTAATATGAAACTTTTGAATTAAAATGAAGTTTGTTATGAAAGAACTACGATTACACATAGTTGTCCTCGAAGGAAAAGTTGCAACTCCTGGGAAGTTGACCTGCACAAAAAGAGATCCGGTTATGACCTGTGCAGGATGTACACACCCGAATACCGTGATGTGCGCTCGCTAGCACTTTGTCATTGTTTGGGATGTCTATATCATCACAATGACAATCACATCAAATGTTTCGTAGGAATCGTTGGAACACACTATTTCAGATTGGTAAAGATGACGTCTTACACCAAAATGACGACTATAAAGCTCAAAACGAAGCATATTTATATACTTAAAAAGAAAAGCTGCTGTAAATGGATGCGACATGCTGAGGACCGGGCAAAATGGTGCACATTGGGGAAGACCTATGTCTTGCCGTGGACTGCAAAAGGCTGATGATGATACAAAAAAAATAACACCAAGACGACTAACGTAAAATTTTACACGTAAAGATTTCGATTTCTTGCTGATACCAACTGTCAACGAATCTTCGCTCACTTGATAGCAATAGAAACTCCTTGTGAAAGAGTTCGTCCAGGGTTCTACTGGCACGTTACTTATTTCTGCCGCCAAGCAGTAATGTCAGCATTACTATGTTCCGGTTTTAAAGAGTAAGGGTGCTGGTGAAATTACAGGCACGTGCGGCTTGTCAACTTATGTTTGCCTCAGGGTGACGGGCGCAGTGGTAGTGACCCTCAAATCTTTGCAATTTAAAGTTCAGAGTGACTCTGTAACTGTTATGGATAGGCGTGAAGCTTACCATCAGGCGCACGACTTGTTCGTCCCGCTACTTGATGTAATAAAAAAACTTACGATTAATTCCCGGATCCGTTTTAAAAAACAGTTTATTTAAAACGGATCTATATAGCTCAGCCGAGTAATTACAATAAGTGGAAATAAGAATATTCAACCCCAGCTTACGGGTATCTCAATAAAGCGGGAAATATACATGACGTCTCTAGTCTGTATCTATACAAAATTTGTGGATATTTTGCGCATGGGTATTTTTATACAAACAGAAGTGAGCGAGTGGAGTTATTAGAAAAAAAGTACCTTTGAACACCTGAGCGAAATCATTTTTTGGTACGATAATTGTGGTGGTAATGATCTCCATTGTGGCAAATAAAAAACATATTTTTATGTGCTTCGAGTATTGCCGAAAAAAACCTAATGCCTATACCATTTTCTGTAAGTTAAATAAGTGGAAAATTGCAAGAGAGCTTTTTGAGGTTCCGGAGTTCTGGCGTCCGCGTTTTTTGCAGGTGCACTATTAGGGCCAAGAACATTGAACAAAATATGCATTTCATTAGGTATGTTACTTCCACCTTGCTATTTACGGCCTGGAATGCAGGCGGCATTTGCTTAATACCCAGTTTAAATGGAGAGCGAAAAAAAAAAAAAATGTGCACTATTAAAGCCCTAGTCACCTATAGTCCATTTGTTTAGGGACTTAACTAAATGTAAACAATCTTGATACATCTTTTTATTGAAACACATGCTTTACAAATCAATAGGTATAAAAATAGGCATGCATTTTCGTATGAAGCTAAGTATTTGTATTTTGTATTTGAAGGTAAGGGAAAATCATTTTATAAATGTATATTTCATTAAATAGACATCTCAAGATTGTTTACATTTATTTAAGTACCTAAACAGATGGACTATAGTGAGCAAGACGCCATCGAATTACCTGTGGAGGAGCGCCTATAATTTGTAATGCACGTAACTGGACGCTAGACGAGGAACAAAGAAGATTGCTGGATGTCACCAGTTGGAGAGAACAGACAATGCCCCGCGATATCAAAAATTTACTCTCTAGCATTGCTACACAACCGTAACAGGAGGAATTAGATTGATTACTCACTGAATCTTCGTTCTTCAAAACTCAAAGCGGAAACTCAAGGTGAAATTCTCCAAACGCAACACTTACCGTATTCGAAAGAAGCCCTGTCAAATTAGTTCTAGTTAAAACCGTGTTGGATTAACTCTAGAGCTGAATATCCGTTGCACATTAAATTACAACAACGATGTGATAATTTCAATTAAGTACCAATGACGTAAATACATGAAAGATTGTACAAAAGATAATGTCAAAAACGCTGTATAGAGCACAGTACTTTAGAAGTGCAATATTGTGTGAGAAAGTGTAAGTGTGGATAGATAATCAAAATATTGATAACAATTACTAGCAGAGCCGTTGAAACATGCGTTTAAATTAAAGGCGATTTTGGAAATAAGTAAATTCAAGTCTTGTGTATCATCTCAAACAAACAGTGGGCGGCTTTCCTCAGTTTATTGAAGTGCTGTCCACTCAACTTCTATTTATCCACAGTCGTCGCTGTCGTGTCGATGCTCTTTTCCCAATTATCAAAGATCAATCGATTTTGTTTGGAAAGATTATCATCTCTATTAATGTAAGTGGAACGCACAACTGCGTTGACAGGGCACTACGTGGCTTACGTTGTCTTTTTGTTCTTATTTGTATACGTTGCGAAATCCGACAAACAGACCATAAAATCAGTATGCAACCCAACACCTCAGTGGCTTGCCGGTTAACGGTCAGCCCGTGCACTACATTCCCTCTGGACCACTTTTGAACTTTTTGTTTAATGTATACATATATATAAACAGATGTAATTTGTGCTTAGTTCAGATGTTTTAAGTGGTTTTTATGGCACTATAAGGTGTACTTGACATGTAGTCGTCAATAATAAATATTAACCATTAGACCATGACCCTCATGACTGACATAATGATGTCATGTCTCCTTTATTAGTTTGACTGGCTTAGATTGCGAGCTTACTTAATAGACCTCCAGTGCACTTGCTATGAGGTCACAGTTACAGTTGTCAACAGAATTGACGATATATGTACGGTAAATTTTAGAGAGCCTTAGAGGTCACAAGAAGCAGCAATATTTGCTGTTACTGCTTGGGACTTGGTGGAGAGAAAAGCAAAGAAACTTATAAGCAACGACTTTCTTGTGGAATCGAAGCTACAAAATTTCAAGCACCGCAGAAAAGTGGTCTACTAGTCGTTTCTCTACAGTACGGACAAAGTCACGAATATCGAGGTCCTTAAACGTATGGCGAAGAAGGTGGTACGCACTGTCAAACAGCGAAAGGTTGCCTATTTGGGTCATGTACTACGACATGGCAGATATCATCTATTGCACACTATAATGATGGGCAAAGTAGCTGCGAAGCGGAAGGTTGGAAGAAGTTCAGGGAGACGACCAGCGTCAAGACCGTGGAACAACTGTTCAGGCTAGCTCTGGACAAAGAAAGATATAGAAAACTGACTGCCGACCTTCAATGGAGAGGCACTCGAAGAAGAAGAAGAAGTCGATTCTCTATCGGTTTTCGGAGTAACTTTTCTATTAAGTTCCACATTCACCGTTCCTCCTTCAGTCGGCTAAAAAATCCGGAGCACTCCATCCCTATGTCGTTAATATACCACCCATTCGCATAATTTCGCTAGGGGATTCCCACAACTCCCACATAACCGCTCGCTGCTAACCCGAGCTGAGAGGTATGCGTAACGCATTTCCCAGCGCAAAGAAAAAAAAAATATATAACAGAAATATTACAAACAAACATACTGCCCACTACGGTTAAAAGAGTACCGGGATTCAATAATATTATCTTGATTTATCGGATACACTAAATTGAGCTATTTATTGTAAATGATACTGGGCCACCTTGAATCTAGAGTGATAGTCATATCTTGTGATCCTGCCTGTCTGTGAATCTCAAACTATCTGCGGGATTGGTTTTGACACTAGACAACAAATCGCACATGACAACTAACATAGTATTATCTCAAAATTTATTTAAGTTATATTAATATTACTTATTTCATTTCAAAACAATAGTGTTGTCCCGTCACTTTGAAATTAAATCGTATACGAATGACATACATTTATAGCGAAATTTTGGTCATAAATTGAATGACAACGCAATTTTTTGTAAGTAGTAGAGCTCCTTGTGAAAGAGTTCGTCTAGGGAAGTACTGCTACCTTACCTATTTCTGCCACCAAGCAGTAATATGAACATCGTAGCGTTCCGGTTTTAAGGGCAAGGGTGGTGGTGAAATAATGAAATTACAAGCACATGAGAATTGTCAACTTATGTCTCAGGGTGACAGGCGCAGTGGCACTGTCAGATCTTTCCAATTTAAAGCACTTAGTGACGCTGCAACTGCTATAGACAGGTGAATCGCTTAATACCAGGCCCACAACTTATTCGTCCCGTGACTTGGTATTATAAAAAAAAGCACTTTACGCAATGATGTCCATAGTAATTGCCAGTCACCCGAATCGAGAGGACGTGCGGAGAACTTCTACTACTAAATATGTATGCTTTTGTGGCAGCCACCTAACTTCCACGTAAATGCTTCGAGGCTACAATCGGGTGCGATTTGGCGATCTATAGTAACTCATAAGTTAAACATAGGAAATGAAACTATTTTTCCGGATTTAAATCGCGTATATTTGTTTTTTCAAACAAACCGACGTTTCGGGCCCTTTACAGGTCGTATGGTCACGGTTGACTGAGGTGGTACAGTCTTCTTTTGAAAAAACAAATATACGCGATTTAAATCCGGAAAAATAGTTTCATTTCCTATGTGTAACAATCGCGAAAACCCAAGAACTCGATATCATATGTTAAAATTACTTTAAACTGATTGTTATAATTACGCAATAACGAATTCACTTAGTTACTTAATAACTAAATAGATCGAGACTATTACACATTTGAGAACCACAATACATGAGCCTAGTAATACAAAATTTACATGCAATAATACAATATTATTCATCATGACGACGTATTAAGGTCACATTTTACATTTGCGTATAAAGTGGTAGTGAATAAGTAACATGAAACGTTCAGTCTCTCCTAGATTTAAGAGTTAGGCTCTAGTTGGTATAGTAAATACTAATCTTTTTCTTTGACTCCTTATGCGACTTGATCACCACTTTTCTATTGATCTGCGTCCACGATGATTTTAAACTTTCAATATTCAGTACGCAGTAACCGTTGCATACTGTATTTCGAAAGTTTAAAACAATCATATCCATTTGTCATGAATGTTTGCATGATGTAGCCATTTTAATACTAACAATCAAACGAATCATAGCAACGTTAAGCCAGATTACGAAAATGAAGTAATCCTAATGGTGGTTTTTTCCGCGCGTACCGCCTAGCTACCTCGCACATCTCTGGTGGAAACGCAGCCTAAAGGTAGAACTAAGCACCAATCTCATTTGTCCAAAATGACTCAGATATTTTACTTTTCACATATTTATTGCCTCCAATTAATCAAAGTTACGCAATCTTTGTGAAGTAGGGCTTGTACAGAAATTATCATAATGCGCCGTTTTAAACTGCTCTTTACGTTCTAACACGGCTGTTTAACATAATTGTTTATGAGGGTACTCAACAATGACATTGACTTATCTAATGTCTTGCTAGCGCCTCACTATATTTGTACAAAAACTATGGCAGAGCATAATCTAACTCCCAAACTACGTTACCATGGACTATAAAAATGGCTCGTTCACTTAGCATCATTAACGGTCAAAATATTCCAAACAAACTATTGCATAAGAGTTTTTTTGGTTCGTTGGTTCAGGTCCAGTCGGGTTGAAGGAATTTTTCTTTGTGCTTGTTCGATCTTTTTGGCAATAATAACCTGAATATTCTATAAATAAATAATAACCTGAATATTCTATATATATGATGTTTTAATGTACTCGCATGAATATTTTTATTTTGAATGAATATCATTATGTTTTAACCGACTTCACAAAAGGAGGTTCTCAATTCGACAGTGTTTTTTTGTGTATCTTACGCGATAACTCTGGCATTTGTGATTTTCATGATTCTTTTTTTGTTGGGTTGAGGAGGGTACCTCAGTAGTGGTCCCACTTAAATTTCAAGAAAATATTCCACCGCTAAGGGTGGCATACTAGGGGATGAATGACTTTTGACGTCGGTTTTTTTAATACTCTGTACTAAGATAATTACTATTATAATATATTCATGATTAAAATAAATTTACACATTTTTATAAATTTAAAATCGAGCAAAATTGCTTGTGTTGAATATTTTACTCTGCACTGTACTGTCCCTCCGCTTAAAATTAATAAAACAAATAACACTAGCGCAACCAGTCACAAATACCACCACCAAAAATACCCGAAACATGTTTCGCCTTTCTACGGGGCATCCTCAGAGGTTGTTGATTGTTCGACGCTCTGCCGAACATTTAACATAAACTTACGCAAAATAATGCCTGAATTTATTAATTACAAAGAAACGCTGCCACGTTAAGGCAACAGTCGTTGGTTCAGGTCCAGTCGGGTTGAAGGAATTTTTCTTTGTGCTTGTTCGATCTTTTTGGCAATAATAACCTGAATATTCTATAAATTAATCTGAAGTAGGTACGTTTTGGAATTTCAACTAATATCAGAGATATTTGGTATTAGTAGTAGATATTGAATGGCTTAACTTTCTCAATTATCCACCCTTCGCGACTGATGTTATAATTCGCAATTTATACGTCCTCCAATAGGTACAGTGGACGTGCTAATATAGCACAACGACGTCATCGAGAATAGGCGCGGCCTTCACCTGTCATAATTTATTAACTAGGTGAGGCTGGGCGGGAACCACTTTAACAGAACTCGTGAATTTTTGAACATTACTTAGGTTATTTTCACGCAAATGGAAAATATACCGTGTACGTGAGTTGGTAACAAGAAGACCTTACTTCGTTGAGTTAGAGGCTTAGAGCCTTTCATTATCATAATTATATTATGCGTACAGCTTATAGGCATCCATTGCTGAAGCGTAGCTTTTTTCATTATACCAAGGGACGGGATGAACAAGTCGTGCGCCTGTTGGTAAGCTACACGCCTGTCTATAACCTATGACATAAGTTGACAAGTCCCATGTGCCTGTAATTTCACCAGCACCCTGACCCTTCAAAACCGGAACACAGTAAAGCTGACATTAATGCTTGGCGGCTGAAATAGGTAAGGTGGCAGTACTACCGTGGACGAACTCTTTCACAAGGACTTTTTTTCGCTTTTATTGCTACTAAAATTCGCAAATATCCCTAACATATTATATTATGATAGGACTAAATTAGATCTTACGTCACAATTTCAAAAACCTGATCCATGTATCTCTTCCGTTCAAGTCCTGTTATTAATTATCTACATGACAAAATTGTATCATATTATAATCTATGTAATTTTATTTTAGATAAAATATATCAATTTTAGCAGTTCCCTTACCAAATTTTTATTATTATTAAATTAGGTTAGTTTTTCTTCCAGTTTAAATAGTATTTTCCCATCAATATCATAATGCTCCCTTAAACCTTTGCTCCAAAATCTCTTTGCTAAATTCCTTGACATATAAAAAGGTTTCCTCGACTTATAAATCAGATAAAAGTGCCAAGAAGCTTATTAGATAAGCTTCTTGAGTTTGGCTAACGAAAGATTCCACTTTTTGTTTATTTTTAAAACTTGCCGTCATCCCAATATTCATGTCACTGCCATTACGCCAAGCCGTTAAACTTAAAAAAATGAAAAGCTAAATGTAAAATGAAGAAAAGAAATGAAGAATAGGCTGCATGGCTTTATGCCAAAAGCTTTTAAACTCTACAAAAAAATCATGTGAGTTATTGTGTCGAGTTTTCCTGTACGCTGCGATTTTAATGATTTTCTTAACAAATACAATTATTCTGAAATTGTCTAATCTACTATCACCTAAAATTCTTACAACTGAGCTACTTAAACATATTATAGCGTTTTCTGCGCTTTTTTGGCATACTTGTCAGTGAAAATTATCTTTTTTGGTTACGCAAAGCTGTTAGACCTACTTCAGCAAAAAAAAAACCACAGCCCAGTGGACAATTCGCGGAAGTGAGTGGACAGCTATTAGCGACGATTAACAAACCGCGCTTATACCGTTAAAAACGGAAAAGTTGGGCACTTACCAAATGGAACAGAGGTTTTGGTATTTTCACCAACGTCTAGTAAAGAATGGGTAGTTAAGTGATACGAAGCTTTTAAAACATGTACTGTCACTTTATTTTTTTTTAATATTATTAATACTCCGCTGAAGACTTAAGCCACTTATGATAAGTTTAAAGTTCAAGGTAACGTTATTTCCTACAATACTATTGTAGCGTCATTACATAACTAAAATTAGGAGTTAATGTTTAGAGACAGATATCGGAGAAGGTACGGACAACAGCACATCAGACTACACATTTTTGTTCGAAAATCGCCTCCAATGCAACGGAACAAGATACGTCTATGTGTAGCTTGATGTGCTGTTGACTGTACATAAAACTCATCAAAGACCAACATTATGGATTACGCACAGGCAAAACCCTCTCGTTAAAGGAAACCCAACTGAATTGAACCCAGTTGAATTTAGGTTGATGGTGAACGTAACGTAACTAAAAACATATTTTATTTCACCTGATAAAAAGCTTACTTTTGTTAAACGCTTAAATGATTTGTAGTCGAAGCGCCAAACCATTCATAAATTTAAAAAAAACTATAGTATTAGTTCCGCTACCGTAACAACCGGTATTGAATATTCAAAACACACTTTCCCGCGTGATTCAGCGCTTGCGCGTAATCCACCAATCTTGAGGCGTAACCAAGGGTCAATGACTTAACAACTGACCAATGTCCGGTCAGGGTCCCGGCCTGACATTGCGTTCGTTTTTCAAACAGGTGTGTTTCTTTGTCGATTTGAAAATAAAGGGGTAGCACTACTCATGTCAGTAACTACAGTTGCAATATTATGGTGTACTTTAGGTTTATTTAACCGATTTTAAAAAGAGAAGGAGGTTCTTAAATCGAATGTATTTTTTGTGTGTATCTTACGCAATTACTCCGACATATTTTGTTAACCGATTCCGATGATTCTTTTTTTTGTCGTATTCAAATATTCCACCTCCAAGGGTGGCAAATTAGGGGATGAGTGCGGTTTATTTGATTTCACCCACTTTCTTTTAACTGATCTCAATATCACTTGGCAAATAGATGTAATTCCACATTTTTTTTTGTATAAAAAAAAACAATAATTATTTTTAACTTATCTATAGAATGACGTTCAAGATATACAATATTGTCCTATATATTCGTAAAACGACAAAATTGTCGTAACGCTATAAATAGAGTTGTTGTAATCGAATAGGAATCGTACAAAGCAATTACGATTTATTATGATTTACGATGTGCATTACGATCAATATGTCGTTTGTAACACTTATTATAATAGGTGATGTGTGACATAAGTTGTGTAGTTCGTTGATGATATTTTCCATGTTTTTGTTGAGTTTTTGTCATACTTTTTTAGATTTAAAGCAAGTTTTTTAAATGACTCAAATGTAAAATTAATTTTCAATGACAAAATACTTACTTATAGAATTACACCAGCTCTTAAATTGCGCACTTGGTCAAGTGCGTTGTTTTTTAAGCTAGCAGCCAGTAGTGTTAAAATATGCAGCCATTACACATGTTGTCATTTAGGAAAAGGCCATACTGATAAATTTGTGTACTTGAGAATAATTTGGTATCATCGAGTATATAACCAGAAATAGAGACGAAATGTCATTTAATTTGTTTGAAAACTATTCTGCCATATCATTACTGTGACAACTGCGCTCTGATTGGCTAGCCCGAGTTCGAAACAATTGACGGGTGTCATCAACTGTTTCACTTCAAATCGTCCAGTTAACTTGAGCTTTGCTATAATGGACGAAAATTCCAAAATTACATATTTAATTACCGATGAAATGTGATTCCATTTGTTTTGTAATTAGATGTTTTGCTGTTACAAGAGCACGGCATTGTTAGAGATATTATCTTTATTACAATAAATACAGAATATTTTTTGGAATATACGGAGACGTACACACAGGTCAGTAGTTGGCCTGTCTATCTATATTTCAGTGCAAACAGGAGCTAATATTTATAAGAGCTGTATCGCTAATGTGTTACCAGTAATATATGGCCCTTATTTTGGTCTCTATTTCTGGTTATATACTCGATGTTAGGTATAATACCGTATGTTGTTTTTTTTATGACAAACAATGACTTTTCTTAAAGTTTCTACCCATTTATTTGGGTAGGCAAAGGTTCCATCATACAGCCTTTTCATATATTGGTATCTTTCCTTATTTTGATGGAAAAGGCGACAAGCGACTATTCCTATATATTTTTTTTCAGGACAGGGCAAGCGTCTTTCCTACCACTTTTGTGCCTGTGTAATTTCCTGAAAACTCGAATGTTTCAGAGAAAAAATATAGTTTATTTTTTATGGATAAATTTATACATTTTACTTCTTATCTCAATATATAAGAAAATGTAATGTGTTTTTTGTTAGGTTTTCTTACAGTATAGTACTATCAGCAGGTATTCATAGCTCTACTACTAAAGAGGCGGCAAAATATATATTGAAAATAAAATGCGATAAAATATATATATGTAATAAATACAAAAAATATGTTTTTTTTCATTGAAATTCATCTCCATGGACAAAAATAAAACACAAAAATAAAAGTAGTCAAAATCTGGTTATTTATCATATTAAAAATCAGCTCGGTATTCAACAAATTATCTACTCCACAAACAATCAGTTTGGGTCTACCGTGCGCTGTCTAATAATTTAAAAATTAAACATGGCCGTCAAAAGGAAGACAGTAAATTATTTGCAAAACTAGTACTACTTATCGTAATAATAATATAGTAATGTGCACTGATGCATTCTTGGCCACTAGAAAGTGATATGGCTCATGCACTCCTTGACTTTACGTGATTCTTAGCAATTATGATCTGTATACAAACAAGCGTTTGTGTTTTCTTGACAGTTTGTTATTTTTAAATTGTGAATAATAAACGGTTACACACAATGTTTAGAATGATTTTGATTTTTTATTTGACTTAAAAAGAGGCTGTACTATTGAATTACGTGCGACTGAATACAAATACAATAAGATTAAAATACCTATACTAGACGCGGTACGGACACTGTCGTTTATTAAAATGTTACTGATATTTATTAATAAATAATTTATTAATATAAATGTTACTGGTAAAGTTAGAAAATGATAAAAGATGTCATTATTGCGTAATTTTCCAGACACGTGTATTTTTTTACGAACATCACTGTGAATGATGTTAAATATCAATCCAAACTCCTCCATTTTAGGGTGCAAAAGGACTTTGACAAGTTTTAGCTACGCGAATAATCAAATCAAGGTCAAATGAAACAGTATTAGAATACTTTAGGAAATACCTCGGTGGAAAATGTCAGGTGTTTTATGCTTTACGTCACCATATTATAGCATAGATGCAAATGAAATCAAATCGTGAATGTATGGTGGTAAGATTCATAATGCAAAAAATCAATGAAAGTGTTGCCTTGCTGCCAACTTAACGTTGCATTTTGTATAAGCGCTGCCGCAGAAACATTATATAAAAAAAACAAATGCTATACTAAAAGCGCAAAAATTGGAATTAAGTTTGTAGTAGATTTCACGTTTAACTTTTATGAACCGCAACCAGAATGCAACTTTTACTTCATTCAAAAAAATCTAAAAACGTGTAAATGAAGTTTTTCTTCCGCATTGTAAAGTTGGTAACACTGTGGCGTAGCGTAATAAAGGGGTACGTTTATAAACAATGTGATGCACGCGTCTTATTGAATTATATCTGTGCAGCAGAAATCCGAGTGGTGATTGTGTTTCACGTGAGAACTGAACCGTGACTTACAAAACTGGAGCGCTTTCTTTTAATACCTTGGTCGTTGAGTAGATTATAATAAGTTGTGCCCTTATATAGGTATATGAAAATGTGCCCAGCGAAAAATACGTACTATGTAAATGGCATAAAAACGATTTTTTCTACTCCTGTAACCTATCAATTAGAATTTCATAAACCCTTTTTTCCATCCTCTAAGCATAAACTGTGTCTTAACGCCGCTCTTTTTAATTCTATTCAAAATTCTATTGTCTATGGTACTCGCCACTGAGCTGAAAAATTTATTGAAATATTTATTATAAAATATTAAAATATCAATTAGAACGCTGCTCAAACGCTATACTGCCTCCTGATTGGTTAAATTAGCCTAAAAGTCTTGCCACTGGGCCATAAATCTTTATAAAAAAAATTGGTAAAAATAAATGCGGTACTTGGCCAGTTCTATTTGGCTTTTGTTTTGTAGCATTTGTTTGGCTTTCCTCTAAATATATGAAGAGGCTGTATGGTGGAACCTTTGCCTACCCTAATAATTGGGTTAAAATTTATTATAAAAAATTGCGTTTGTTGTCATGGATTATTAACAAAAAACATTAAATATTGGTTCCGTTTCATTATTTCACATACTCGTAGAAAAGTACTGTATGCAATCATTACATAATTAGGTCTTAAAATCTCGTACCTATTACGTAGGCCACTCGGTTGCATAAAATACTATTTATGTGAGACAATCGGTAAAACCGAGAAACAATCAGTTATACCTTAAATAACGTACGTAGGTACGAAGTAAGAAACTTTACTTAATTTAGGTTCTTCACAGTTTTTTTTTCATCATTGATTTTCAGCTAAAAATAAAACAGACTCGAGACTGGCGCCCTCTGGCCTCCGTTTTGAATAAAGTCACGATCTATTTTCTTTTATATGGTTAAAATTCTGGACCACGTAATTTATGGGTGTCACGTAAGTCAATGGTGTCACATTTATTTCTTGATCCTGTTCATTAATAAAAAGAAATGCACGTACTATTTTTTTTTCTTTATTTCTTTCCATCCTCTAAGATTTTTTCACATCAAACGTCGTCAACTTCACTATTGTTTTTCATGGAACAAACAACCTTATTGAAACAGATTTTATGCAAATTAACAATTGTAATAGCCACTATTTTGAATTCTTCCCTTTAATTTAAAATAGTTATTACAAAAATAGTTTTTCTAGTTTGTGTATTGAATCTATTCGATTAAAGTTGTTGTTATATGAAAGTCAACAAATTGTCATATAATGACAACCTTTAAAAAAACTAAAACAAATATCACAACTTTCACTATGTAACAACAAATTATTGATCTAGAAAAGTTGATTGCTTTATAAACTCATTATATTTGCTTAGAATTGCACTGCTTTCTCTATTTAATAATGTATTGTAACTATGTTTTTTCTTTTAAACAACATAGGTAGTCAATTACGTTTGAACACACGTGGCCTTTGATTGACTAGATTAATTTTGAACACTACAACCAGGTTGCTAAGGATTTTTTTGTATTTTAATGTTAGTTTACCTATTAATTTTTATATATGGCGGCTAAGCCGGTATGACGGTATATCAGTGAGAATCATGTACTCCAAAGCGCCTTGTAGGTGGGTATAAATATAGACCCATTCGTTTCATTATTAATTTGTGTTTCAAAGTTACTAAGGACTTCTTGTATTTTAATTGTAGTTCGTTCAATTTAGTCTGTATCAGTCATTGACTTACAGTTATATGGACGTCGGGTCCGCGCTAAAAAGTGTCCGAACTTATAGGGCGTTAAAATCGTATACAGAGCGTCATTCACGCTCTAGTCTTCGTTTGTTCGACTGACAGCGAAGCAAGCAAAATTAGACAGTACTGCGATGACATTACAATTTAAATTCAACGTTTTAGCTTTTTCATATTCCTTTACATGTCACTTTACGTTTAAATAGGTTGACTTGGGACATTTTTTTCGTGGTTTTTGTATAGACCCGTCGTCCATTTATTTGTAAGTCAATGATATCAGTACTCTGCCCTGTAGCTGATTTGAAGACCCATTCGTTATAATAATAATTTATACTCCATTTTCCATTGTACTGCAAGTCGATTTACGGAATTTTGAAAAATATTACAAAAACGTACCATTTCATTCAGTACATTTCATAAATCAAATATAAATTGTTAGAGCAATGATGTTGTGTCCATACGAGTACAGTTACTTTACAAAAGGAACGATTTATTTCCATCGACCTCGCTGTGTTGACATACCGAAAGATTGATAGTTGTGAGATAGCGGTTAGAATTCACAACATGTTCCGGGTCATGAAATTAGGTTCTGTATTGCAGAAAGTGAGCTGTTGTTTATTTTAACAAATAACAATAATATCGCACTGCTATTACAATGGTGTTATAACTGAAAATATGTGAAATTGAAGATTATAATATTGTTGAACGTAAACTGTGATTCTCTACACGTCAATAAAACCGTCGTTAGAATATTATAAAAAACAACTGAAATATATCTACTTAACTCTAAATGAGACACGCTTTATGTGAGCTAGTTCTGGCCAAAATAGTCCTTATTAAAAAATATGAAAGTATTATTTTATCTTTTATTTTTAAATATGTATACTTGGCAAGTAGGAAATAACTTATACAAAAATTTACACAGATCTTTCACGGGAAGCGAGTAATTCGTTTTTCGTCGATTCTGATTGTACTAATAGTGAGATATGCTTTTCGACTATGTACTGGATTGAAATTTATTGGTTCATTTCATTGACTTACAATTATATAGACGTCGGGTCCGCGCTAAAAAGTGTCCGCACTTTATAAGGCGCTAAAATCGTATACAGAGCGCGACACTCCGCTTTAAGGCCCATTTAGATGGAGAGAGTTTCTCGTCTCGAAGATACGATTATCGAAAGAATATAAAAAAACTTTCCTCGTCTAAACATTTGCGATTATCGACCGTCCACGTGAGCGATAATCTCCTCGCCTTTCAATATAACGTCTCCGTGTAAACAGAACTCGAAAGCAAAAATCGTATTTCGAGTTTCTGTGCCAGCCGTTTCTACCACGAGTGCAGCGCGCGAGGGTGTTTTGATTATCACTGCTTTTCTAAGACAAGAATTAATGGAACAAGAGCGAAAAAAAATTTCAAATAACGGTGAGTGAGTGAGTGCCTCTGTGGTCGAATATAGCGTGGGCAATATAGTATTTAGGGTGCTCTCGTAACGAATATGGCACTCCTTTCTAAATCCAGGATGAAAAGTCGTGCCCGCACTTTTCAAATAATGGCAAGTTGGGTATCGTTTTTGAGGTATTTGGGGGTGTTCATTACGAACATAGCATTTATTTCTAAATCCAAGATGGCCGACACGACTTTTCAAGTAAATGTACTTTTCAATAAACACTCCTCACTAACTCCCCACTCACTCCCTACTCACTCACTCACTCACTCACTCACTCACTCACCACTCACTCACTCACTCACCACTCACTCACTCACTCACTCACTCACTCACAACTCTCTCACTCACTAACCACTCACACACTCATTCACTCAGCCACTCACTCACCACTCACTCACTCACCACTCACTGACTCACTCACCCCTCACTCACTCACTCATCACTCACTCACTCACTCACCACTCACTCACTCACGCACGCACGCACGCACGCACGCACGCACTCACTCACTCACTCAGTCACTCACGCACTCACACACGCACTCATTCGCCCTATAAATTTATCATAATTGTCAGTTTTGTTTGTGTCAGTAGTTATAAAATTAAAAAAAAATATGATAAATCAAAATTATATTTCTATACAGTGCAATGAACTTAATATTATCAGCAGTTTCAAATTTGAATGGTTTTTGCATCATTTTGATATATCCATAGTCATACCGCAGTAATCACTGAACTCGAATGGCAATTCTCGCACTCAAAACGGATCGAACCGATTTGTACGATAATCGTATGAACTTGAAAAAATGTCATACGAGATCGTGTTTAGACAAGTCGAAAACTCGTAAGCAAGAATCTCCTTACTACATATTTCTCCGTGTAAACAGTCGAGGAGGCGATTAAGTTGCTTACGAATCTCGTATGACATAATCGTAGGCGAGATTTTAGTTCTTGCCTGAATGTAAACATTATGATACGATAATCTTATGGCGATTATTGCTTACGAGAATCGCCTACGAGTTTTCGTCTCGAAGCGTGCGAGAAACTCTCCCCATCTAAATGGGCCTTTAGTCTTCATTTGTTCTACGGACAGCGCGATACTGCGATGACATAACAATTTAAATTTCGAATAGGTTGACTTGGGACATTTTTTTCGTGGTTTTTGTATTAGACCCGTCGTCCATTTATTTGTAAGTCAATGGTTCATTTCATGGAATTCGACATTTTACGTCTATTATAAAATTCAGATACTGTAGATCACAGACCATATAAATACTACCTAGAACTACCAAATAAAAAAAAATGTTAAAATCACTTTTGTATCAAGCGCATACATAAATTTGCAGAACTTAATACACTGTTATAAATGATGGTGATTGGAATCTGTGCTGACTTGATGACAAATTAGTGAAGTTGGTTTTAGTTTTGGTAATAATTAGTTTTACTTTCGACAACCTAAATGGATTGTTCTTGTTATTCGGTAGGATCATTTAGTAAAAGAACTGTTCTATTAAACTGTTAAATTTAGTGAGATGGTAGAGTGAATTCCTTAATTTACAGGTTAGATCAAATTCTTGGCATGAGCTGTTCTGTCTTTGTTTTCTTTTTCCGGTTTTTTTATGGAAATGACTCTGACCGGTCTAATTACAGTTTGATTCATCCAATCTGATTCGCATAGAATGACGTATTCCATTATGAACTTTGACGTTGAATCACAACACAATCAACACGACACTTGAAGAGATTCGAAGGCCATCAACTGAATTACAACAATTAATACAAGTTCTATCTTTTATTAACCGACAAAAGTTGAATAGTATTGAATATCTAGATAGAACTATAGTGTAATCGATTAATCTGTTGGCTTTGAGGTTTTTTCTGCGGTTATTAAGTGGTTAATTGTATTAATTGCCTACGTTTAGTTGTTAAGGTTACGTGTTCAACTACAGGTCTAAGATAATTTGTTAGGAAAACAAAAATTGAGAAAAAGAAGAAGTGGATAGGAAAGTACCAAATGGAATCACGTGTTAAGTCACTTTGTATTACACTTCTTCTCTTGGGGTTCCTTACTTATCGGAGGTTAGACGATATCATGGCAATGACATTAGAGGCTGCCGCTCGAAAGAGCGAAATGGTGCCACAGCGGAACCATTCCCTCAAATTCTTTAATTTGAAGTGCTGCCTTCAACCGACACTTCGTTTTCGGGTTATTTCGCCCTAGGTGATAAGCTGCAGTAATTTGTACCTACATAGTTATGGTTTCTCTTGACATGACCGAAGTACGACATTTTCCTGCATTTAATCGTGTTCATAAGTTCAACATAATATTCTTTATTGCACATAACAAAATTTACTAAATTGAAAGCAATTTAATAAATACTTACAAAATGGCTGAATGGAATGGCGTCAGATAAAAGACCCAAAATTTTCTTCCGTCTAACGCTAATAAAATAAATTGGTCAGGTAACTTTACTTTACTTTCTAGTGTTTAAACGTTATTCGATTGTTTAAAAAAGTATATCTTTCGTGTTTTACCGTAACTAACATTGTATATTCCAGACAATACTTATCAATTCACCACAGACGTGTCTTAGACCGGTTTGCTGGTGGCGGGAAAATAGTTATACCTAGAACCTAGGTTAAGGCATGACTGACAGCTGTATGGAATTAACTATGTCTCCCGGGTATCTGAAAGAGCGTTTCAGCTTTCTCAGGTTCCAGGATAAGCTCTGTCGCTCTCTCGTTAGGTCCCACTTATCTTTTCCATCCTTGGGTTTTTATTCTGAAATGATACGTTGCTTTTCTTATTTCACATTTGATTATGTAATAAAGTGAATATTTATCCTCCACTTCCCTCTTGACAATTTAACTATGTTTAGTACCTATCGATTTCTTACATGTAGGATTGTTACACATAGGAAATGGAACAATTACTTTCTAGTTTCTTTCTGATTTATGCTTTTGTGTTTGGGTTATTTCATCGATAATGAATGCTAGGAGCTCGGTAAACTAGTAATATATCGATTCAGCGAAAGAATGAAATTTTATACAGCTTCTTTGCGTACACTGAAGTGGAATATCGATTTGGGAAATCGTATTGAAAATATTAAAAACGCGGACAGCTTGTAGAAAACATGGAAGTAATTCAACCTTGAACCTAGGTGTCGATCTTGACCGACGGTATCGCTGACTCAGACAAAAGTCTGCTAGAAAATGTTTTTTGTGAAGCGTAAACATTTTCTCACGCGATCTTTTTTTTCTTTGATTGAACAGGGCAAAGAGCGCGTCTCTCTGCTTGACATTTTAGATTTAAATTCAGCTCTATGCCCCACACGATAAGAACGGTCCAAATAGTGAAAAACTTGATGTGCTCTTGATTTTAGGAATATCGTACCTATATTATATTCGAATATAAAAGCGTATTATGAAAAGGCACTCTGTACGTATGTGTTAGGCAAAACCGATGTATACATATACCTGCTACAGTGCCACTAACTAGGTACTGTAGCGCACGCTGGATTGATTATATTATTATTTTATATTTAGAACTGTGAAAAAATGATTTTGTATTTAGAACTAGATAAAAAAGGGTTGTTGTCAAAGGAACATAAGGTTTCTCTTTCTCAGGTTTCTCTCGGAACGAGAGGAGTCTTCGAACTGAACGCGCATGATTATATTCTTCGTTTAATATTAAATAGTACCTCTCACTGCGCCATAACCAAGGCTGCATAGCAAAAAAGTAATCAACTCTACCTCATCGAATGAACTGCCATAGACACCTAGCGGCATCAAACACATCATATTGTTTATATCCATGCACATTACATAGCACTAGAAACATGTGAATGACGCTATTTCATAGGGTTGTAGCTGACTTTACCTATGAAATACGGTTTTATCTGGTTACTTCCAAATATCAATTGCACATGGTATACTGTATGTAATGTACGACTAAAACTACTATTGTTGTAGACAATCGCAATTGTACATCATCAAAAGTGTTTTTGGTAGAAAACAAAAAATATTTTGTTATTGCCTAAATTTAAATTCTACTTAGTCACTAAGATTTTATCTTATGGCCGGTTCTACACATCTTGCTCTATAAAAATGTCTCAGAAAAAACCACGAAGTAAAGCAGACCCTCGATTGTAATCAAAGCATTTTTATCTTTAAACCAATTGAGTAAACCGGTATATGCGTGGTGCTGCGTTGAGTTGTCTAT